>NC_056747.1:590167664-590450164 GCF_019279795.1 Protopterus annectens | reverse complement strand
TTTGAACTTCTGCATTCCACCACCAGTTTTCCTTGTGTGCTTCATTTCCATACCTGGCTCTACTGCATATGTGTTCTGTAGACCTCAACACATGCTGTTTTGAGGCGTTGCCATTCTTCAACTCCACCTGATGTCCTTAAAGAATGCAACTGCAGTCCTGACATATGGGTTGTCCTGCCTCAGGCAGCCACTCGGTCAGCCAGATTCCAAAGTCTGGGTCCGGCGTCGGCTGTTGTCGCCTCTTCCCCGACATCAGAGCGGCTGGGGTATAAAATCATCAGCCGATGCCATCTTCTTCAGTCTTTCTTGCCGCGCAGTGCCCGAAGCAGAAGCAGTTCGCAAGTGCCGGTCGGCCAGCTCCTGTGTTTTCAGTTACCGAAGTCATCAAAAAGCTAAGTACCCCGTTGGGGAACCTTTTCTTGCCTCGGCCGATGTCAGACAAATCTGCAAAAGTTAATAATTGATTGTCTTGTGGTAAACAAATACCTCATAAGGACTTCCATTCTTACTGCCTTCCCTGGCTGGGCCCAGACCACGGCTCGGCCTGTGCTTGCTTCAATAAGTGCACTTGGGCGCCGGGCAGAATTTGCTGAAGACTTTTTTGGGGAAAATTACTCCTATATCATGCCGTCGGAACTTCCGACTGCACACGTTTCCAAAAAATGGAAGGACCGGGACCGACCTTCACGGCTCGCGACTTCCACCGACACCACGCCTAAGCCTACCGCGAGTGTATCGGTCTCTTCGGAGGCGGTAATTCAACCGCTCCAGGTCGACGACACCGTTTTACCGCACACTATGGTCCCGGAGGCTTCCTCGGTGCCGGTTGCTGTTTTTCCTCCTGAAACCGAAGCCCAAGATTTACCTGACACCATACCGTTGGGCAAAGTTACTCCAGAACGTGGGACAGCTAGGCCTCCTGTGCCTATGTCCATCAAGGCCTACATACGTGCTAAGGCTGCCAGCCAGGCTAAGTCTCATCCTCCCACTTCGGATAAACAGATCATGACTTTAGCTGCAGATCTAATTTCTTTAATCAGGGGCTCTCAGGCTCATCCAGACAGAGGTTCTCAGCCGCCTTCTGACAAAAGGCCTAGGGTTGAGCAGACAGACACCCTTTCCTCAGATGAAGCCTCTGGTGAGTCAGGCCTTTCAGATTCCCAGGAAGCACCCTTCCTGGCCTACGAGGATTCTGATACAGATGAATCCATTCCCTCTCCTCCTGAGGATATTTCTTTCGGGGAAATTCTCCACTCCATGAGAGAGCATTTTCAGTGGCAGAGCCAGGATTTCTCCGACTCCAGGAAAAGGCTTCAGACCTTCCTTAAGTTACCCCAGCACAGGCCTTTAGCTATTCCCCCAGTGTTAGATGTATTGGATGATGTGTACTCAGACTCCAGTGCTTCTCCTGATTCTCTCCCTCCTGCTCCTGTCAAGCCAGACAGATATTACAGGGTTCCTGAAGCTCATAAGCATCTCTTTAAGGCCCACTCTGTTGATCTAGAAACTATTTCTCGGGGGCCCAAAGGAGTGGCCACTTCCACGACCAAGAATCCTTTGCCCGCAGACAGGGAATCTAGGTCCCTGGAGAGGTGGGGTAAGAAAGTTTATACCTCTACCACCCTTGCCATGAGGGCTCTTAACTGTCTTTTTCATATGTTTCAGTATCAAGATTTTCTGATGGATGATTTGCAGAAAAAGTTAGCCTGTCCTGAGCCTTTAGATAGAAAGGCTTTGCAGGATTTGGTTCATAATACTCAGCAGGTTAGCAATCATTTTCTTCAGTGTGGTTATGATGCATTGGAAGCTTCATGTAGGGCAGCTATGACAGGGGCCGTCATCGTGAGCATGCTTGGTTGAAAGAACAGTCATTGCCAGATCATGTTAAAGTAAAGCTTCTAGATGCACCTCTGGAAAAAGACAAACTATTTGGTGCTAATGCACAGGGTGTGTTGAAATCAATTGAGGAAAAGGCTAAATCAGTACAAACAGTCAAAGATTTCCTCCAGGTTCAGCCACCAAGGTTCAGCAGGAATTGGCCTTCAAGAATTGGTCCTTTCCAGACACTGACAAGTTTCAAAGGGGAAAAGCAGGCGTGCTCGAGGTAGAGGGCAATACCGAGGCTCCTACAGGGGCCGCCAATGGCAACCAACTAATCAGAGAAGTGGCACAGGGACTCCTACTGCTCCACAGGGACAATCACAATGACTTGACTTTGACACCGACCAAGACTCAGAGAAGCTCCTTTAGGCGGAAAGTTATCCTTATTTTCAAAAAATTGGCACGTTTTTATAAAGGACGGATGGATTTTGAACATAATAGACAAAGGTTACAGGTTCCACTTCCATACCTTACCAACAAGACAAGGCATGCCAAACCTGCCACACAATCAAAGGGCAGAGGCACTCATACAAGTTTCAAAGCTGCTACAAATCAAAGCAATAGAAAAGGTTCCTCCTCTGGAACAAGGCCAGGGATTCTACTCAAGACTGTTCCTTGTTCCAAGAAAAGAAAAGCAATGGAGCCCTATACAGGACTTGTCCGCTCTAAAGACCTTTCTCATTGTGCCAAAATTCAAAATGCTGACGTTACAGCAACTTCTTCCCATGCTGGGCAAGGGGTCTTGGCTGGTTACTCTGGACCTCAAGGAGGCATACCTGCATGTCCCAATCAGACACAGTTGCAGAAGATACCTCAGATTTCTTGCAGGGTCAGAGCATTATCAATTCTCAGCATTGCCGTTTGGCTTATCTACTGCGCCCAGAGTATTCACGAAATGCCTGGCATCAGTAATTGCACATTGCAGACTCCAGGGGATACAAATTTACCCTTACCTGGACGACTGCCTTATACAAGCGGACAGCAAACAAGCCTTGATAAGAAATTTGGACTATGTCATACACTTACTACAGGCTTTGGGATACACAGTCAACATTCAAAAATCAAGACTACTGCCATCCCAACAAATAATTTTTCTAGGAGCCAAACTGGACACAAACTGACAAATGGCTTTCCTCACGGAAGAAAACAACAATTACCAGATTACTTCAAAAGCCTAGCAAAGCTCACACAGATGACTGCAAGGAAAATCCTGCAGGCCCTGGGTTTCATGGCATCTTACATTCTTCTGATTCCACTGGCAAGACTACACATGAGAAAACTACAATGGTACCTAAAAAGTTTATGGTCTCAACACAGCCACAACTTAGAAGAAATTATACCACTCATTCCATGTCTTCAAAAGGAATTTTTTGTGGTGGGCACAAGCAGGTCAATTAAACAAAGGCATGTCTTTCAACAAACCTCAAGCAAGTCAAACCATTACAACAGACGCCTCAGATCATGGATGGGGGGCGCACATGGAAGGCAGATGCATGCAAGGGCAATGGGCTCCCCGGGATATGCATCTGCACATAAATCTAAAAGAGATGTTGGCAGTGATTCATGCAATCGAGGCCTTCGGAAAATTTCTTCAGCAAGGTCATCTGCTAATAAAGACAGACAACACCACTGTCATGTGGTACATAAACAGAGAGGCACTCATTCTTACCCCCTCTGCAGACTAACAATGACTCTTTGGGAAAAGGCCCTGTAACTGAACTTAGTTGCAATCCCAGTTTGTTCCAGGCAAGGACAATGTTCTGGCGGACAGTGTAAGCAGAAACATTTTGGACCCGCACGAATGGATGCTGCATCCAGACATTTTTTCGCAAATAACTCATGCATGGGGAAGGCCGGACATAGATCTCTTTGCCTCTCACCTCAATCATCATCTGAAGAAGTTCTGTTCGAGGACACACCATCCTTAAGCCTGGAGAATGGATGCTCTCTCCTTCAGCTGGAATTCTCTGACAATCTACGCATTCCCACCTCTACCATTAATGACCAAGGTGTTACTGAAGATCAAAGCAGGGCAACCGAAAGGTATTTTGATAGCTCCAGACTGGCCAAGGGAGCACTGGTATCCATTACTAAGGAGCATATCTCGCACCAAGCCGTGGCCCCTGCCTCAATGGCCTCTGCTTCTAACTCAGCACAATTACAGGACTGTTCATCCCAACCTGCAAACATTGCAGCTGACAGCTTGGAGGGTTCCATGACTTCTACCCATATCTCTCTCCAAAAAGTTCAAGAGATCCTACTGGAAGCACGCAGACCTTCCACCAGAAAAACTTATTCAGCCAAATGGAAGAGATTCATCACCTGGAATGCCAACAAGGGTCAGGATGTATCAGTAATAAACATGCCACAGATACTGGAATACTTGGCAGAAATGCTTCATAGTGGCCTTTCATATTCTTCCATAAAAATACACGCTTCAGCAATCTCAGCAAAATACAACTGTGATCCACCTGTGTTTTCACATCCTTTGCTAAGACAGTTTCTAAGAGGGATAAAGAATATCAAACCTCCCAGGAAACCACCAGTGCCTGCATGGGACCTCAACTTCGTCTTGGAAAAATTAACTCTTCCTCCTTTTGAGCCAGCAGCATCTTCAGAGATGCAATTTCTCTCCTTGAAAACAGTTTTCCTGTTGGCAGTTACCTCAGCAAGAAGAGTCTCTGAGATACAGGCCCTCATGGCAGTACCTCCATTCCTCATTTTTCATCAGGACAGAGTTTCTTTAAGAACCAATCCTTCATTCATGCCAAAAGTGATATCCAGGGTGTCTCTAAATCAAGCAATCCACCTGCCTACTTTCTTTCCCAATCCTCAAAATAAAGGAGAAAAGCTGCTGCACACTTTGGACATACACAGACAATTACACTACTACTTGGACAGAACAAAGGCCAACAGAAAGTCTGACCAGCTATTTGTAGCTTACGCTGCTGGAGTGCAAGGAAAAGCAATTTCCAAGCAAACAATTTCAAAATGGATTGGACACTGCATCAGATTCTGTTTTTCTTTCCATGAAAAAGGTGTGCCAGCCAATATCAGGCCACACTCCACCAGAGCTATAGCCACGTCCACAGCCTTTCTAAGAGGGGTGGCTACAAAGAACATTCTAGAAGCTGCTACATGGAGCTCCGTGCATACATTTTCCAAACACTACAACCTGCCTTTATACTCCAGATTCCGAGCAGGCTTTGCTTCGGCAGTCCTGCAGGGTATTTTAGCTACACCATCTTTTTCTTAGATCCTACCACCCCCAGCTTGGCTATGGTATTCAACCCATATGTCAGGACTGCAGTTGCATTCTTGAAGGACATAGTACAGTTTTGTACCTACCATAAATGTAGATGTCCGATAGATATGCAACTACATTCAGGTTTACCCTCCCTCCTACCCCTCAGTAATTTACCTTTTTGGGTCCACTACCCCTTTTCCAACTTAGCTGGGGATAGCTTTTATGGTGTATCTGTTTATTACTATTATGCATGTCTGGAATTTTATGCATTTTCTAAATTTAGCCTCCCTTGGAGGGCACCTGACATCTGGGGCACGAAACACTGAAGAAGATGGAGTCGGCTGATGATTTTATACCCCAGCCGCTCTGACGTCGGGGAAGAGGCGACAACAGCCGACGCCGGACCCAGACTTTGGAATCCGGCCAACCGAGGGGCTGCCTGAGGCAGGACAACCCATATGTCAGGATTGCAGTTGCATATCTATCGGACATCTACATTTATGGTAGGTACAAAACTGTACTTTTCTCTTGTTCTAGAAGTGCTAAAGCTCCGAGTAATTCCTTTAATTGTTTAGTCTCCAGTCAATTTCCAGATCTTCTGGTCTGTGTTGACCTTGGTGCCTTCTCTGACCACTGCTTGCAGCTGATTTTGGCAACTAGTGGTTTATACTGTTGGCAGACTGTTTCGCTTAGATGATTTTACAGTCACTGATTCTATCCTGGAGCCCTTTCTTTCCTAGGAAAAATTCTACCTGAGATGCATGTTGACCACTCGTGTGTGTAATCTTTCTCTCTTGCTGAACCATGGGTTGTCCACAGTCATCTGAAGAATCACTGCTCGTCCTGGTGATGAAATATGTTAGTTTATTGTAACTCCACACGATACAAAAGACAGGGTTTAGCGCTTTCAACTGTTGTACACAGTCTTCATCAGAACAACATACTGCTAGTATTCTACTGCTTAAATACTCTACTTTTTTGAACTTAATTGAATAATTGCTCTAGTTGCCGCCAAAAACTTTAAAGACATACTAGTCACAATAGTTGATCAAGGATATCTACAATTTACCCTTTACTATGTATAGGTAACACATACATTGACTGACTACTAATGCAAAATAACATAGGTTGTAAATTACCTACTCTAATACATCCTGCCGTTTATCATAGATCTCATAATATACATACTATTTAATAAAATAATCCCCCTACTATATTTAATATATAAGTCCATCTAAAACTATCAAACTATTGCATGTATATATATATATATTGAATACTAAAATACTATTGTAAAAATCATAAAATAAAAGTTGATATTAAAATATCATATACAGTTACTAAACATAAAAGCAAAATGTTTCACTACCACCTTATACATATCCACAACATGCATATCTTCAGAATTGTTTAGTTGCATGTGATCAAATATACTAATAACAGAGTCACATCATCTTGTCTAAAATCCATTATGTAAATGTGCATAACTACATCTACGCATCCCTTAATACGTAGTGATTGTTTATTGTACACAAAATACAAGATACCTGATGCAAGATACATAATGTCAGGTGCTGTAGATGTATCAAACCTATACCTTTTCAAACTCACTTATAATAAGGCTAAAAATGGTTTTATACTGACAAAATCATTAAGACCAGGTTTTGGTGGAATCTGTCAGGATCTGCCATCTACTTTCTCTTGCTGCCAACTCCATTTTCCAATTCCTCCAAGTGGTGTAATGAAAACCTGATCAATGATAGCAAATGTAAAACCATGTTCTGTCCTTGCTCCATAATGTGCCTATATAATGCATTCTTACTATCACTTTTCTGTATCCGGTATAGGTGTTCATATACGCTTCTTCAATTGTCTTTCCGTTTTACCGATATAGTGGGCATTGCACTGTGTGCAATTGGCTATATACACTACCCCTTTTGAACAGCAATTCCGGTTTTACATCTAATAAACGTTCGATTGATATCATCTAACCTGATGGTGTTGGCTGTGTTAATATATTTGCATTGTTTGCACCTTCCACATTTTTTGGTTCCCTTATGTGTATCTAATTCATCCTTTCTATGGCTAGCCCTCTCCAACAGTCGTTTAATATTGGGCGCCGTTTTATATACACATTTAGGTAATTTATCCCATCTTTTTTCTTTGTCCATGGAGACTAATATTGCCCAATGTTTCTCTAAAATTTCTTTGACCAAATGTGTGTAAGGTGTATATGTAAGTATGCACACTCTTCCCTGGAGTTCGTTTGGTCCTTCTGTTTTGTCATTCATTCTATAACATCCTAATAATGGTGGATATCTTTGTCCCCATTGACCTTCTACATATTTGATAACTTCATTAACCATTTTCTTTGGTTAGGCACGATCTAAAAATAATTCTCTAATATAGTTAAGTTCTGCCACCATTATGGTCCTTGTGGAGGACATCCTGGCTGCCCGAATACATTGTCCTTTCACTATATTTCTGAACACATGTGGAGGGTGGCTACTACTGAAATGTATGTAGTCATTCGAGAATGTGGGCTTACGGTATAACTTGGAAATGAAACCCACATCATCATGACTAATTAATACATCCAAAAATGTAAAGGATTTAAGGTGTATAACTATACAGAGGTGAAGGTTAACCATGAAATGGGGTCACTTTTGAGTAAGGGTATGAAGTATATACCAGCTACCGGGCTGCAATTAGTGGACAATATCAAGGAGATCAAAATGTTTTGCAGAAGACTAAATTTGGCAGCACATTTTGACAATAATAGAAATAATGAGAAGGGACCGATAGGTATAGCAGGAACTGACCTTAGGAAGAAAAGTACATTCATTCCTGATAATAACCAGCAAGTGTTGAATTATGAGAAACTGGTATGCAATGATATATACTGGATGTATAAAAATGTAAAGAGAACAAAAAATAACCTTACAGATAATCTCCCAGCATTGGAGAGAGAAGCATTATCTGCACTGATGGGTATGAATGACATCAGAATCATGAAGCCCGACAAGTGTGGAGCAGTAATATACTACACTAGAGAATATAATAAGGCTTTACACAGTATTTTTACGAATCAGGAAATTATGAGAACATCTCTATTAACCAAATCAACATTGGGTATAAAAGAATAGATTTGGTTATAGAAGAATATTTGATTGATAACAGGATATGTAATGATACCTATTCATTTCTTAAGGTCGATTATCCAGTTCTGGCCAAGATGGTGGGTATACCAAATATACATAAGTGTTTGAAGAATCCCCATTTCCCATAGTTTCAGGCTCTCGTTCTAAAACCTTTAACATAGGGAAACTCATAGACGGATGGCTCAAAATGTTTATAAATCCATCCCTCATATCATGAAAGACTCCTGGAGATTTTGGGTGATTTAACCAGAGACAAATGGCATTCAGATACAATTTATCTTACCATAGACGCCCAGGATTTATTTTCCAGCATACCTAAAGATGAGGGCCTGGAATTTTTGCTAACAGGTTAAGGAAACACTTAGGTCTCAGATGGAATAAGATTTCTTTATTTTGTGATATGATGGGGCTTGTACTGGACCATAACTATATAGCATTCCAGGGTGAATTTTTAAACAGATTAAGGGTGTGGCCATGGGAGCAGCGTGTGCTCCCATTTTTGCAAATTGGTCATGCTCGAATGGGAGTTAGAACATGTATTTAACAGCACATTTTTTCTAACATCTCTTACTATGCAAGGTACCTGGATGATATTTTTATCTTGTGGAATGGTCCAGTGGAAAAAATTGAGGAATTTATGATGTACATAAACAATACTACTAGCTTTTTAAAATTCACACATAGTTACAGTAACACTGAAATAGCATTTTTGGATGTATTAATTAGTCATGATGATGTGGGTTTTATTTCCAAGTTATACCGTAAGCCCACATTCTCGAATGACTACATACATTTCAGTAGTAGCCACCCTCCACATGTGTTCAGAAATATAGTGAAAGGACAATGTATTCGGGATGTCCTCCACAAGGACCATAATGGTGGCAGAACTTAACTATATTAGAGAATTATTTTTAGATCGTGCCTATCCAAAGAAAATGGTTAATGAAGTTATCAAATATGTAGAAGGTCAATGGGGACAAAGATATCCACCATTATTAGGATGTTATAGAATGGATGACAAAACAGAAGGACCAAACGAACTCCAGGGAAGAGTGTGCGTACTTACATATACACCTTACACACATTTGGTCAAAGAAATTTTAGAGAAACATTGGGCAATATTAGTCTCCATGGACAAAGAAAAAAGATGGGATAAATTACCTAAATGTGTATATAAAACGGCGCCCAATATTAAACGACTGTTGGAGAGGGCTAGCCATAGAAAGGATGAATTAGATACACATAAGGGAACCAAAAAATGTGGAAGGTGCAAACAATGCAAATATATTAACACAGCCAACACCATCAGGTTAGATATCAATCGAACGTTTATTAGATGTAAAACCGGGAATTGCTGTTCAAAGGGTAGTGTATATAGCCAATTGCACACAGTGCAATGCCCACTATATCGGTAAAACGGAAAGACAATTGAAGAAGCGTGTATATGAACACCTATACCGGATACAGAAAAGTGATAGTAAGAATGCATTATATAGGCACATTATGGAGCAAGGGACAGAACATGGTTTTACATTTGCTATCATTGATCAGGTTTTCATTACACCACTTGGAGGGAATTGGAAAATGGAGTTGGCAGCAAGAGAAAGTAGATGGCAGATCCTGACAGATTCCACCAAACCTGGTCTTAATGATTTTGTCAGTATAAAACCATTTTAGCCTTATTATAAGTGAGTTTGAAAAGGTATAGGTTTGATACATCTACAGCACCTGACATTATGTATCTTGCATCAGGTATCTTGTATTTTGTGTACAATAAACAATCACTACGTATTAAGGGATGCCTAGATGTAGTTATGCACATTTACATAATGGATTTTAGACAAGATGATGTGACTCTGTTATTAGTATATTTGATCACATGCAACTAAACAATTCTGAAGATATGCATGTTGTGGATATGTATAAGGTGGTAGTGAAACATTTTGCTTTTATGTTTAGTAACTGTATATGATATTTTAATATCAACTTTTATTTTATGATTTTTACAATAGTATTTTAGTATTCAATATATATATATACATGCAATAGTTTGATAGTTTTAGATGGACTTGTATATTAAATATAGTAGGGGGATTATTTTATTAAATAGTATGTATATTATGAGATCTATGATAAACGGCAGGATGTATTAGAGTGGGTAATTTACAACCTATGTTATTTTGTATTAGTAGTCAATGTATGTGTTACCTATACATAGTAAAGGGTAAATTGTAGATATCCTTGATCAACTATTGTGACTAGTATGTCTTTAAAGTTTTTGGCGGCAACTAGAGCAATTATTCAATTAAGTTCAAAAAAGTAGAGTATTTAAGCAGTAGAATACTAGCAGTATGTTGTTCTGATGAAGACTGTGTACAACAGTTGAAAGCGCTAAACCCTGTCTTTTGTATCGTGTGGAGTTACAATAAACTAACATATTTCATCACCAGGACGAGCAGTGATTCTTCAGTGTCGGCGTCCAGATTTTTATTTGGTTGGTGTTCGTTCATTATTTATTGTCCACAGTCATGCCATTTGCCAGACCGTAGTCTAGTATGGCCTCCTTCTTTATTCCTGTTGCCCCACCCATGTGGACCCAGGCAGTCCTCTGATCCTGTTCTGTCTGCCCTGATACGTGCATTCAGGTTACCAGTTGTCAACACCAATTCATGTTATCCTGCTTTATCTAGTAGGCCCTGCAACTGCTGTCTGAATGCACTCTTTTCCTCACTAGCACAACCTTGCTGTGAGGCATAGGCTAAGATTATGAATAGTGCTCTCTTTACACTGTAGTCTGCATCCCAAGCCAAGTGGCTTTGCTGCACTGCCCTTCCACCTTGTCTCTTGGATACATGGGATGTCCAGCCTACTCCTTACCAATCTTGTCATCCACTTTCAAGCCTAATCCTGTCAGTGAACCTCCAATAAATGTGCCATTTCTTGGTTCATGTTTGGCAGGTTGGTTGATTTTACATACAGCTTTTATTCAACAAAGCTATTCCAGGTAACTCAAGCTGGGCAGCTTGGACAGCTTATTGATGCATGACTTCTGGGCTTTATGGCAGGCACACACTGACCAGTAGGGGGCACACAGACCCCTTCCACCATTAGCATGGGTCTCTGGTATGGGTTGGAGTAGGGCAGGTCCTCAACCCACTTATCACCAACAAATACCCATGCCCATTTTGCCAATTCTGTGTGGAGTCTGCATGTCCTCCCCACAGTCAAGTGGCGTTCCAAAGACATGCGTAAAATGGGCGTGCCTTTGTTGAAGGTTGGACGTCGAGCTGGCACCTCGGCACATGTAAAAAATCTACTGCCAATCACTAGTGGACCGAAGTTCCGCTGTGGCGACCCCTAACCAGGAAAAGCAGAAGAAAAACAGTCAACGCAATCCAATCACCTAGAGCCATATTTTTACACTGAGTTGCTAGCCCTGCCACGGCTCTCAGTCTGTGATCTTATTTGTCTTCTCTTGAAGATACTACACACCAAAGTAAATGTTCAGAGCAATTGGTCTGTACAACTCTTCCCCTTGTAGGGCACCATCTAATGTGTGTGATGCTGTCCACAGCTCCATTCTGGATGTTTTTGATGGAAACAATTAGCATGTTTTTCGGAGGTGGAGAAATCCCACAAAGACGCAAGTTGAACATGCAAATTCCAAACAGGCATTGGTCATAGGTCCGGATTGAACCTTATGTAAACAAGGCTCAATTGTTATGCTAACTGGTCTGAATGTACACACCCAGCCTGTGTTTGGCATAGCAGACATTATATAAAATCTGCTTACCAGTGGAGGATAGTTATTGGCATAGCATATAGAAATCTCAATGAATCCAAGGAACATGCTGCATTTAGAATTTACTGGAGATGATCTTACAGATCACTGTTGAAGTTGTACTAACTAATGGGATATCTGCAACAGAAGAGTGTCTGGCCTGACTTCAAGGATATTACCCTTCCCTATTCTGTTTGGACGGTTGTCCTTCCCTTTGGGATAGCCATATGTTCACATCATAAAATGGGCATCCGTCCATGTCATCTTGCTTTGAGGTGCTCGTTATACTCACTGTCACTGTGCTTCTGCCGTTTGTGTGTGGATGTGTGTGTTTACAGTTTCTTTACCAGTCACTGATTGGTATTCAGAACCAAAGTTGCATCATTGTAGTCTGAATGCATTTTATTCACCCTTGCATTTGTGTAGACTGCATGTAATATATTCCCGGCAGGCTGAACAATGAAGGTGCTATACATTCAGAAAACTGGCATTTACTCTTGCAAAGCTGCAGGCTGAACAATTGAGGTGCTATACATTCAGAAAACTGGCATTTACTCTTGCAAAGCCCCTTGTTGAATATATGATCTTTGTGTTTCACTGTTGCACTCATCACATTTGGATTATTTGCCTGCAGGTAGCCCTCAGTCAGCCAGAATACCAAAGTCTTGGGATTTCTGCGTCGGATGCTGCCGTTTCTTCCATGACATCAGGTCGTCAGGGGTATAAAACATGCAGCCGATGCCATTACATCAGCTTTTCTTGCCATGCAGTGTCTGAAGTAGAAGCAGTTCGCAAGTGCTGGTCGGCCGCCTACTGAAATTTTCGTTTTTCGAGTTTCAGACCTGAAGTCTTCTAAAAGATAAGTACCCCATTGGGGATCCTTTTTGATTGCCCTAACCGATGTCAGAAAAAGTTAATTGTCTTGCTTGTGGAAAGCAAATATCTGAGATTTTCCTTCTTACTGAGTCACCTGTTTAGGCCCAGACTACAATGTTCCTCGCTGTAGGTTTTGTGCCTTGTTCAACACCTGAACTATTCTTCATCGGGCTATTTTTGTAGCCAGATTCTTTCGCACTCGTTCTCCGTATTCCGAAATGGTTTCGATAAGCTATCCGACTACCGATCTTCCGAAAAAAAATAAGGGTAAAGACAGAGACAGACTGCATACGTCCAAAACTGCCGACAATGCTTCCATTAAGCTAGTCGCCAGTCCGCCAGTACTCGATGAGGTGCTTTTGCAGCCCCTGATACCCACTTCTACAGATTTGCAGGTCTCTACTGAGACCCATTTGGAGTTCGGTATGCCGCGAGATGCTGCTTCGACTATGGAACTTGTGGATGTCTCTACCTTGGATGGGTCTGGAGCCGCTGTGCAGGCACTGGCTTCTGAGGGTGTATTCAGGCCTTCCGATTTTCATATTAAACAGATGGCTTCATTTCAAACCAATAATACCAAATTTCTCAGGCCCAGAGTTTGCACTACGCCTAGGAAACAGACTGCCAAAGCGCATTCTCACGTCCACATGACACAAAAACAAATGCTTAGAATGGCTGAAGACCTTGTTACTTTAATTAAGGGGAAGACTGTCTTCCCCCCTCAAAAAGACCAAGAATTAATTTTCCTTATGATTCCTCAGATCATGAGTCTGATGACTGTGACCCTTCTGATTACCAGGACATACCCTTATCTACCTATGCGGATTCTGATGCAGAGGATTCCATTCCCTCTGCTACCCCACCAGAAGATTTTTCCTTTGGTGAAACACTACATACTCTTGGAGAGCATTTCCGCTGGGAGTACCAGGACTACCCACAGTCCAAAAAGAGACTCAGGAAATTTTTAAACTTGCCTCAGCACAGGCTTCTAGCTATCCCTCCTGTTCTGGAAATTGTAGATGATGTCTTCTTGGAATCCAGCCTTACCCCTGATACTTTGCCTCCATCTCCCAGGTAACCTGACAGGTACTACAGAGTACCTGACTCCCACAAATTCCTCTTTAAGAATCCTACTGCGGATCCAGAGACCATTTCCCAGGGACCTAAAGGCATTAAGGCTACAACAGCCAAAAACCCTACCCCTTCGGACAGGGATTCTAGGGCTTTAAGGGTAAGAAGGTATACACCTCCGCTACTCTTGTCATCAGGGCTTTAAATTGCCAGTTTCATATGTTAAAGTATCAGCATATTATGGAGCTAATTAAATAGAAAATTATGTTGATCCCTGATTGTGCTTAACATAAAGATAATGCATTATGCTAACCAAGTTGGAAAACATACTTTGCAATGTGGTTTTGATGCCTTAGAAGCATCTTGCAGGGCTGCTGTCACTGGGTCTGTTCTTAGGCATGCTTGGCTTAAGGAACAAATCTTGCCAGACCATGTCAAAGCAAAATGACTAGACGCACCATTAAACCAAGAACGTCTGTTTGCCAATAAAGCAGAGGTCCTCAAAAAGATGGAGGAAAAAGCTAAATCTATGCAAACTGTTAAAGATTTCCTACAGGTACAGCCACCTAGATGGCATTGGCCTTCTAAAAACAAGTCCTTTCCAGTCCCTCCCAGACCTTCAGTCCAAACCCAGGGGCAGCAGACCACCAAGACTACAGTCTCAGGGTATGCACAGATCTAACCAATGGGGTGCTCCCATCTCTAAAACAGGGAGTAGTAAGCCACCAGCCAATGGTAAAAATTCACAATGACTTATCCTTAACTCTTCCAAGCCTTGCCCAAATACTTGCACCTTTAGGAGGAAAACTTGCTCTGCATGGAAAAATCTGGGAGTAAATTACCTAGGACATATGGATCTTAAACATTGTATCCCAGGGATACAGATTCTATTTCTACTCACTGCCAACCCCAAGCGGAATGCCAGACCTCCCCCCAAACCAGTGGGCAGAGGCCCAAAAGCAAGTACTTTCTCTTCTCAGTATCAAGGCTATTCAACATGTCCCAGCATAGCAAATGGGACAAGGTTTTTATTCCAGACTGTTTCTGGTACCCAGAAAAGAAAACTCTTGGCATCCTATCCTGGATCTGTCTACTCTCAACACCTTTCTGGTGGTTCCAAAATTCAAAATGCTTACTCTCCAACAGCTGTTTCCTATGCTAGCCAAGGACTCCTGGCTAGCCAACTTAGACTTAAAAGAAGCTTATCTGCACATCCCAATGAGGGAATCTTGCAGGAAATATCTACATTTCAGAGCAGGCTGTATGCACTATCAGTTCTCTGCACTTCCCTTTGGCTTATCTACAGCGCTCAGGGTATTCACAAAATGCCTAGCTCCAGCCATTGCATATTGCAGGCAGAGAAAATTTCAAATTTACCCGTACTTGGACGATCGCCTGATTCAGGCGGACAGTCAGGAATTGCTACTACAGCACCTGACATTTGTAAAGAGACTTCTAACTTCACTGGCGTACACCATCAATGAAAAGAAATCCCATCTGGTACCCAGCCAACAGATTGTATTTTTGGGAGCAAGCTTGAACATAACTTCCCAGATGGCAGTCCTCACTCCATAAAAAGATTTATTTGACAAACTGCTTCAATCTACTGGCCACCAAAACCTAGCTATCTGCAAGAAAAATACTGCAAGCCCTAGGGGTCATGGCCTCTTGCATTCTACTAATTCCATATGCAAGACTGCATATGAGGAAACGTCAATGATACTTAAACATTTTCTGGTGTCAACATTCTCAGGACCTGGAAACAATGATTCCGATCATTCCTTGCCTAAGGACAGAGTTCCTTTGGTGGGCAGAGGCCTGCTGCCACAAGAGACTCCCTTTCACTCGTCCCCCTGCTGCCCAAACCCTAACAGACGCATCAGACTATGCATGGGGGGCTCACATGGCAGGACAATGCATTCAGGGCAAATGGAGCCCAAAGCAAATGCACCTGCATATCAATCAAAAAGAAAGGTTAGCTGTACAGAGTGCTCTGACGGCCTTCAAATGCCTTATTCTTCCAGGGCAACTATTGATAAAGACTGACAACACCACAGTTATGTGGTACATAAACAAGCAGTGGGAACCCATTCCTACCCACTCTGCAGATTAGCCATAGCCCTGTGGAACACCGCATTGAGCAATCAAGTGCACCTGCAAGCTCAGATGTTCATCGTGCATACAGCTGCAGTCTTAACAGATGGGTTCTCCTGCCGTCAGGCGGGTCCTCGGTCGGCCGAATTCCAAAGTCTAGGTCCGGCGTCGGTTATCGTCGCTTCTTCCCTGACGTCAGTGCGACAGGGGTATAAAAGAACCAGCCAACGCCATTTTCTTCAGTCTTTCTTGCCGCGCGGTGCCCGAAGCAGAAGCAGTTCGCAAGTGCCGGTCGGCCAGCTCCTGATTACGAAAAATTTGGAACCGAAGTCTTCTTAAAAGCTAAGTACCCCGTTGGGGAAACTTTTTCTTGCCTCAGACCGATGTCAGACAAAGTTAATAATTGTATTTCTTGTGGGAAGCAAGTACCGCATAAGGATTTCCATTCCCTCTGTATACCTTGTTTAGGCCCAGACCACGACGTCTCGGTCTGTCGCTTTTGTGCTACATTCAACAAACGCACTATTAAGCATCGGGCGGAGTTCGCCCAGCATTATTTTGGGAAAGCATTTAACTATACTATGTCGTCTGATACTCCAACTCCGGTTTTGTCTAAAAAAACGCAAAGACAAGGACCGACACTCGAGGTCCGCTGCCTCTACCGACACCACGCCAAAGCCGACTACACGTGGTCCGGTTTTCAGCGAGGCGCCTACGCAGCCCCTGATTACCGACGACACATCTTTGGCGGTGTCTCCTGTACCCGAGGTCGCAGGCTCCTCGGCCCACACCCTGACTACAGATACCGAAGCCACGCTTGGCGTTGAAACACAGAATGTGGATAGGTCCACCTCCACTCAAGGTGTCTTCAGACCTTCCTCTTCTTTCTCCATCAAGGCTTTCACCAAGTCTAAAGCTACCATGCACCCTAAGAGGCCAGCTACACAGGGCCCATCTCCAGGCCCCATGCCTAAGAAACAGATGCTTAAAATGGCTGAAGATTTAATTACTGTAATCAGAGGTTCTCAGCCACCTCCGGACAAAAGACCCAGAGTGGAGGAAGATTCCCCCTCCTCTGATCAGGGCTCCATTATTTCAGAGCACTCTGATTATCAGGAACAGTCTTACTCCCCTTTTGAAGACTCTGATGCAGAGGAATCTATTCCTTCTGTATCCCCCCTGAGGATTACTCATTTGGTGAAACTGCATACCTTAAGGGAACACTTTCACTGGGAAGGCCAGGATTATTCAGATTCCAAGAAAAGGCTCAGGGAATTTCTTTTGTTACCCCAGCACAGGCCTCTGGCTATACCTCCTGTCCTGGACATCCTAGATGATGTTTACTCGGAGGCCTGCCTTAACCCGGACTCTCTTCCTCCAGCTCCAGTTAAGCCTGACAGGTACTACAGGGTTCCTGACTCATACCAACAGTTTGTTATCTCAATTGAAAAGTAAAATGTCACAACCTGAACAACCAGACATGAAGGAGTTGCAGGATTTGATGCATAGTGCAGAACAAGTGGGTAAACATACCTTACAATGTGGTTTTGATGCTCTAGAGGCCTCATGTAGAGCTGCTGTTACAGGCTCAGTCATATGTAGGCATGCCTGGCTCAAGCCTTGCCTGATCATGTCAAAGCTAAATTACTAGACGCCCCTCTTCAAAAGGATGTACTATTTGGGGCAAATGCTGAGGAAGTATTACGGAAAATGGAGGAAAAGGCTAAATCAATGCAAACTGTGAGAGAATTTCTGCAGGTTCAACCTCCACGTTTTAGTAGAAATTGGCCTTCCAAAAACTGGTCCTTTCCTGCCACAGACAGACCCCAAAGAGGCAGATACAGGCGCCCGAGGGGCAGAGAACAAACACAAGGCTCGTACAGAGGCAGACAATGGCAAGCTCCTACACAAAGAGGTGGTGAGGACAACTCGCAATCTTTCAGAAAGCAAAACCAATGACTTTCCCCTTTGCATGCCAACCAGATCTCAAATGGCAGCCCCCTTAGGAGGAAAGCTGGCACTGTTCTCAAAAAATTGGCATATTGTCACAAAGGACAAATGGATCCTGAACATTATAAACAGAGGCTACAAATTCCATTTTCATACCCTTCCAAAAATGAAAGGCATGCCAAACCTGCCACACAATCAAAGGGCAGAGGCACAAAAGCAAATTTCAGGTCTTATAAACATGAAAGCTATTCAAGAGGTACCTACACACGAACAAGGTCAAGGTTTTTATTCCAGGCTATTTCTGGTGCCAAGGAAGGGAAAAGATTGGAGACCTATTTTGGATCTTTCCATCCTAAACACATTCCTACTCGTACCAAAATTCAAGATGCTCACTCTACAGCAACTTCTTCCCATGCTGGGCAAGGAGTCTTGGCTGGTAACATTGGACCTCAATCAGACAAAATTGCAGAAGATACCTCAGATTTCTTGCAGGTTCAACCCATTATCAATTCTCTGCATTGCCCTTTGGTTTATCTACTGCGCCCAGAGTATTCACGAAATGCCTGGCATCAGTAATTGCCTACTGCAGACTTCAAGGGATACAAATATACCCTTATTTGGACGACTGCCTGATCCAAGCGGACAGCAAGCACATTCTTCTGAAACATCTGGCTTATGTAATAATGTTATTAAACTCTCTAGGATACACAGTCAACAAAGAGAAATCAAGACTAATACCCTCTCGGAAGATAATTTTCCTGGGTGCCAATTTGGACACAAACACCCAGATGGCCTACCTCACGCCAGAGAAGCAGGGCAACTAATTCAATATTTCAGAACACTGGCAAATTGCACCAGGCTGACTGCAAGGAAAATCCTGCAGGCTCTGGGATTCATGGCATCTTGCATCTTGCTAATCCCATGTGCAAAGCTGCATATGAGAAAACTACAATGGTACCTAAAAACATATGGTCTCAACACAGCCACAGTTTGGAAACAATAATACCACTAATTCCATGTCTGCAAAAGGAATTTCTGTGGTGGGCTCAAGCATGCCAAACAAACACAGGTCTTCCATTCAGCAAGCCTCACAAATCAAGTCATCACAACAGATGCCTCGGACTACGCCTGGGGCGACATGACAGACCGGTGCATTCAGGGCAAATGGACCCAAAAGAAAAGCACCTTCACATCAATCAAAAAGAAATGCTAGCAGTGATAAATGCTATTATAGCTTTCAAGGACCTTCTACAACCAGGCCAGCTATTGATAAGAACAGACAACACCACAGTTATGTGGTACATAAACAAGCAGGGAGGAACACATTCTTATCCCCTATGCAGACTGGCCATGTCACTTTGGAACATGGCCATGGATTTACAAATGGAACTACAAGCACAGTACTTGCCAGGCAAGGAAAACACGCTGGCAGACAACCTAAGCAGGAATATGACAGATCCACACGAATGGAAGTCGCATCCAAAAGTTTTTACAGAAATAATCCAAGAATGGGGAAGGCCAGACCTAGATCTCTTTGCCTCCCACAAAAATCATCAATTGACAAAATTCTGCTCAAGGATCTTCCATCCAAAGGCCTGGAGAGTGGACGCTCTCTCTTTCAGTTGGACATCAATGACAGTTTATGCCTTCCCACCTCTTCCTCTGCTGCCCAAAGTCCTATTGAAGACCAAAGCAGACAGACCAAAGATGATCCTCATTGCTCCGGACTGGCCAAGACAACACTGGTACCCACTCCTGAGGAGCCTGACTCATTCCCCACCATGGACCCTGCCTCTAATGCCTCTTCTTCTGACTCAGCACAGCTTCAAAACTCTTCACAGTCAGCTGAAAACACTCAATCTAGCCGCATGGAAGATTCCTTAGCATCGCAGCAGGCCCTGCTCTCCAAGGAGGTGCAGGATGTCATTTTGGAGGCCAGAAGGCCATCAACTAGAAAAGCTTACTCTGCAAAATGGAAACGTTTTTGTGTTTGGAATGAGAAAAAGGGCCAGTGCCCTGGAAAACTGAATTTACCTCAGATACTACAATATTTGGCTGAACTGCTAAGCAGTGGTCTTTCGTTCTCCTCCATCAAAATCCATGCCTCAGCCATTTCTGCAGAATACAACACTGATCCACCTTTATTCTCTCACCCTCATAAAGACAGTTCCTCAGAGGGGCTAAGAATTTAAGACCTCCAAGAAAACAACCAATACCTGCTTGGGATCTTAATTTCATTCTGGAAAAAACTGACTTTGCCTCCTTTTGAGCCAGCTGCCTCATCAGATTTACAATATTTGTCCTGGAAAACAGCTTTTCCTCTGGCTATCACTTCAGCTCGTAGAGTTTCAGAACTACAGGCTCTTATGGCTGTCCAGCCTTTTATCATCTTCCATCAGGACAGAGTTTCATTACGTACCAACCCGTCCTTTATGCCTAAAGTGGTATCCAGGGTAGCTTTAAATCAGGCCATACATTTACCTACTTTTTATCCTAATCCTCAAAACAAAGGAGAGAGATTACTACATTCCCTGGACATCCACAGACAACTGCGTTATTATTTGGACAGAACAAAACCTTTCAGAAAATCAGAACAGCTTTTTGTGGCCTATGCGGTAGGAGCTCAAGGAAAGTCAATATCCAAACAGACAATCTCAAAATGGATAGCCCACTGCATACGCTTTTGCTATTCCTTTCATGGCAAAACTGTACCTACAGGCATTAGAACTCATTCTACCAGGGCCACAGCCACCTCTGCAGCCTTCCTCAGAGGAGTTCCTACCAAGGATATTTTAGAAGCAGCCACTTGGAGTTCTGTGCATACCTTCTCCAAGCACTACAACCTACCATTATACTCCAAATCTAGAGCAGGCTTTGCCACTGTAGTCTTGCAGGGCATTTTGGCTCCTCCTAGCTCCACCTAGTGCCTACCACCCCTTTCTTAGCTTTGGGATTCTACCCATCTGTTATGACTGCAGCTGTATGCACGATGAACATAATACAGTTTTGTACCTACCATAAATGTAGATGTTCGAGTGCTAATACAGCTGCAGTCCAGGTTTCCTCCCTCCTTCCCTCTAGGGGTCTTCTTTTATGATGTATTTGCTTGCAACTACTGGTCTTTGATTATATTGCATTGCATTATTACATAATTTTATGTATTGCCTTCTTTCTGGGGGCACCTGACATCTGGGGCAAGAAAAACTGAAGAAAATGGCGTCGGCTGGTTCTTTTATACCCCTGTCGCACTGACGTCAGGGAAGAAGCGACGACAACCGACGCCGGACCTAGACTTTGGAATTCGGCTGACCGAGGACCCGCCTGACGGCAAGAGAACCCATCTGTTATGACTGCAGCTGTATTAACACTCGAACATCTACATTTATGGTAGGTACAAAACTGTACTTTCCTGCCAGGCAAACTAAATTCACTGGCAGATGACTTGAGCAGAAATCTAATGGACCCACACGAGCGGAAACAGGAACCCAAAATATTCACGCTTCTGATCCCACGCTTCTGATCCCACAGGTGGGGGGGCACCAGAGGTGGACCTCTTTGCTTCCCCTCAGAACTATCAATTGAGCAAATATTGCACCAGAACTCCCCACAGCCAAGCACGGAATGTGGATGCCCTGTTTTTTACATGGGAAAACCTCTCAATCTATGCCTTTTCCCCCTCTGCCCCTCCTCTCGAAGGTTCTACTAAAGGTCAAATGGGACAAGCCAAGGACAATCCTGATTGCACCAGACTGGCCACGCCAGCACTGGTACCCACTTTTGCGCAGTCTGACAGTAGTGCCACCATGGCACCTGCCTCAGACCCCTTCCCTGCTGTCCCAGCAGGAGGGCCATATTTTGCATCCTCCACTACAGACCGTGAGCCTAGCAGTTTGGCTTATCCCCTGATCTCATCACCAGCAACCCTCATTAAATAGGTGCTGGATGTCATCATCAAGGCAAGGAGGCCTAGTACTAGAAAATCCTATTTGGAAAAGTGGAAAAGATACTGTTCTTGGAACCAGTCTCAGGGAATGGACACAACTGTGCCCAGCTTACCTCATATACTAGATTACTTAACAGAAATGCTCTACAAAGGCCTATTCTTCTCTTCAATTAAGATTCATGCCTCTGCCATCTCAGCTCATTATAATACTGAGCCCACCCCTCTTCTCTCATCCTCTGGCCAAACAGTTCCTAAGAGGAGCCAAAAGTTTAAGATCCCCTGGAGAGCTCCCACTCCAGCCTGGGACCTTAACTTTGTGTTGGAAAAGCTCACGCTTCCACCCTTTGAACCTGCTGCTACAGCAGAGTTAAAATTCCTCTCCTGGAAAACAGCTTTACTTCTAGCCATCACTTCAGCAAGAAGAGTGTCTGAATTGCAGGCCCTTATGGCTGTGGAACCCTTCATTATCTTCCATACAGACAGGGTTTCCCTCAGAACTAACCCATCATTTATGCCAAAGGTGGTATCTAGTTTGGCTTTAAACCAATCCATTCATTTGGCAACTTTTTTCCCTAATCCTCAGAATAAAGGGGAAAGGATCCTGAACTCCCTGGATGTGCACAGGCAGCTTAGGTTCTGTCTGGACAGGACTAAACCTTTCAGAAAATCTGACCAGCTGCTAGTCAGCTTTGCTACAGGGGCAGAGGGCAAGACCATTTCAAAGCAAACCATTTCTAAATGGAGGATAGCACACTGCATCCCATTTCTGCTACAAACATCATGGGAAACCTACCCCACAGGAGGGGGTCAGAACACATTCCATGAGGGCTACATCAACCTCTACAGCATTTCTCAGGGGAGTCCCTACCAGGGACATCCTGGAAGCTGCAACCTGTGGCGCTCTGTACACACTTTCACCAAGCATTGGGTTGGGAGGGTGGCCTAATGGTTAGTGTTTGCCTTACAAACACAAGGTACAAGGTTCGAGTCTCACAAGGTATAATTGGCTAGGCTTAAAATGGCTCGCAAGGGCAGTTAGCCTAGTACTTAATCTATGAACATAATCTATGAGCCTATGAACCTTTTAGCACTTGCCTATCTTTTCTAAACCCAGAGCTGGATTTGTCTCAGCAGTCTTACAGGGCCTGCTTGCCAGCCCTAATGCTTCTTGACTGCCTCCACCCATTCTCAGCTTTGGGAATCGACCCAAATGTGATTATTGCAACAGTGAAAGATGAAGAACATAGTACAGTTGTGTACACTTACCATAAATGTAGATGTTCGAGTGTGTTCACTGTTGCAGTCCTGGATACCCTCCCTCCAGCCCCCTGACTTCTCTATACTTCTACCTATCCTTTTTGTTTGGCAATATCTTATAACATTGGTATTTGCTTTTTGCTGGGGGTGTTCCTCACCATGTAATTGCTTCCTATTTTGGGGGCTCCTGACATCTGGGGCAAGAAAAACTGATGTAATGGCGTCGGCTGTATGTTTTATACCACCTGACGTCATGGAAGAGCGACCACATCCGATGCAGAAATCCCAAGACTCTAGTATTCAGGCCGACTGAGGGCTACCTGCAGGCAGATAACCCAAATGTGATGACTGCAACAGTGAATACACTCTAACATCTACATTTATGGTAAGTGTACAGAACTGTACTTTATGGTTACAGGCTCCTGCTGCTTTGCATGTTAATGTATATTAAACGTGTCTCATAACTTGCAGAAATGGTGCTTTTATAAAAAAAATCTCTCTGTATTTAAAATAGTTTATATTATATACATTTTCAGTCATAGTAATGTGCTGCCTAAGCTGGTATTCCTTGGCCTTTCATTTATTGATGATGATATAATCATAATCATCATATAATAATGCAGTGGTTATTCGTGTTCATTCTGTATGTCTCATGAAACAACTTTGTGAAGGATTTAACAGCTTGGAAATGTCTTGTCCCTGTGTTGCTGCTAAAGTTAGGGCTCAAAGCATCAATGAAAGATTAATGGCAAACATGCCTCTGTTATATGCATTAAAACCACAAAAAAAAAAATCTCTCATTGTTTCAAATTTTTTTATCAGCGAAATGACTGTCTCTAATTCCAAACTGAAGATGTCTGATGTAGTAAGTACTGCACTTAATTATTCTGCGGGCTGTCTGCTGTTATAAATATTTTGCTTATTGCTTCTTATGCAGATTTTACAGGGGTTGCATGAGAACTAATATTAACATTAACATATTTACAAATACTAAGTGGCAAAAGGCAAAACTGTCCTAGATGAAAATAGACCCCCCCCCTTTGAGTTATTGCATCTGGTTCCTTTGCAGCCTTTGACTGACATAACATTTAATTTGGTGTATTCTACATGCATCTGAAGATACTGCACAGCTTTTTCCTATTTTGACTGACATTAATCCTAAACGGGTTGGAAGTTGGAACCCTCCTCAAATTACATTTTCCCATTTTGTTGTACATTAACACTAAATGGGTTGGAACACTCCCAGTTTGCTTTGCTGGAGCAGCCGTCCAGCATGTCATTTAAAGCTTGTACTAGATGCAGGACATCCTTCAGCCAGGAGGTTATAACTGCCTGCCTGCTACTACCATCTGTAAACTGCAGCTCATCTGCAGTTCTCCTGATCTTTAACACTTGTCCTCCCTTCACAGGGTAAAAAAGACCCTATTTTTGATTAGTATTAATGGTGACAATTAGCAGAAATGCTCTCTGACCATGTGCAAGTCTGTCATATTGATGTCTGTCTGCAGTACATCTACTAACACACAGCGGTGGCATTGTGTTAGCCCGTGTGACTGTTTGAGTCTGTCAGATGATGGACATTTTGGAAACTCAAAAAAATATCGAAGAGACCATATGACTGAGTTTCTCAAACTCAAACATCAAAAAATGTTTTTGCAGGGGGGGGCAAGCTCTCTTGCACCCCCACACCCCCTGCAAATTATATATACCAACTCCAAGATCACACTACAGTAAGGAAAAGGGCAAATTTTCTGATCTTTGTTGTACTGTGATCTCCATTCAAAAGCTTCAAGTTTTCGAAAACTCAGTCACATGGTCTCCACCATATGGAGTTCTAGTTTCTGAAAACTCAGTCAAGTGATAGGGACCTGACTGCTTACACATTTGTGAAATGCCTTTTTTGCCTTAAGTTAAATTTATTTCTTTTAATTTTAGTTGATTCCAAAAACGCTTAATTTTTCACTAATACACTGGTGCTTTTCAATCTCACAATAACATTTTGATTGCACCACTTGTCTTCACAGTAGGTGGGGATCATTGAGGACTTCTGCAACCACTAATATTGACGTAATTGGGAACATCACAAGTTATACAATTTCTCAGCTATTATAAGTATGAGGCTCCAGAAATTTGGCAGAAACATGCTGCTGCCTTAAAACATGTGACATTAAAATTGCTATATGGAAAGTGCTTCCTAATTGCATATTGCATGACTCCAGCTTTAAGTAACTGCTGTATTTTAACATATGCTTTGTTTGATCTACCGCATAGGTTCATAGGTAAGTACTAGACTAGCTACCCTTGTGGGCAATTTTAAGCTTAGCCAGTTTACCTTTTTTGTGCTAAAAGTAACCTATCCCATTTGGTTATAGACTGGCCTAACCTGTCCTGGGATCATACCACAGATAATTTGAAGACAACCATTGCATTGGAATAAAGCATTTAGGAGCTGCTTTTGTCAAGTAGTAGTACATTGGGGCAGTCCTGGGGTAAATTTTATATTTTTCATCAAATATCTAAGTTGTGTTTGAAAATGGATGGGGATAAACTTTGTTTTATGTGGATGGGGAGTCTGTTCCACAGCACTGGTTTCTTTGGCAAAATGCATCTCTCACTCCAAACTATTCTGTTGACGTTGAGAAGCGGTTTAGATCCCTACACCAGGTACTTCTGATGCCATTTGACTTTCTGATATGCAGTAAATCCATCCGTAATGGGTCAGAGGATGCCTTGTATGCCAAACACAGGTCACCTCTTAGCAAATCCATAGGATACCAACTATAGTGACTGAGCTTTGAATTGATCTATGTAAGTCATGTTATTTAGGCCTTGTGTCCTTTTAGTAGGGTATCTATGTTGGGCATTCTAGTTTTCGCATGTGTCTGGACAGATTAATGTAAAAGGGGGTCATTATATCCAGTGACGGGCCTAATGAGGGCTGAGTAAAGGATTTGTTACTTTAGTAGACTGCAGTAGCACTGTATTGCAGATTTATGCGCTGATCACAAACTGGGGTCCATGGATAAGCATGTAAATTTGAAGTGTCCCTCATTCTCAATGTAGATTTAATAATTGACACATATGCTATCTAAAGCTTTTGTGGTCAACACCCTTGCCATTGTGAAGTCCTTTGTGATTGTATATGTAAGAAAAAAAAAACACTGTAGCAGACAAATGGGAGTTCTGTTAATCTCAATATTTAGTGGGTAGAAACACTAGAATTGATGTGAAAGTGCTGCTTAAATTTGGAGGTCTGACATCGTCCAACGCATTCCATTAACCTGAGGGGCTGACATTCAGAACCAAATGGCCGCCTTCTCACAGCTCAAGATTCCAAACTTGAGCTCCTCTGACCTACCCACAATGCCCCACTCGCCCTACGCTACCTCAGATGTCATTTGCTGCGCTTGTTCAGTAGCGAGTTCCACTTGAACTTCTCCTTAGGTAAAAATTAGAGAAAAAACACAAAAAAACACTGTCTTCTACCTTCTCCCTTTTCTGTCTAGTCTGATTTATGTCCGTTAAGTTATCTTAGTTTTAAAAAAAGTCTCCCTGCTCTTCTTTCCGACTTTCTTTCCCTATGGCTTATTAAAAGCCTCTGGGGTTCAAAAAATTCACTTCCTGAGGGTGGAAGATCCTTTATCTGTAAACCATAGGGAGTGCGTCTATTGTTTTGGGCCTTTTCATTTGGAAGCCTTTTGTGATATCTGCAGGGCTTTTCACCCCTGTGCTCTGGCTGAAACTCATTTTAAAAAGCTTACGTCCTCCTCCTGCTACCTCAGGGGTTCCTTCTTCATCAGGGACTCAACCCCTGGCTAAGAAGCCCAAGGAGTGCCAGGAGCCCAGGAGGCCATCGCCCGTGCAGTCCTCCTCGGTACCTCCCCGTGAGAAAGCCAAGTCTTCGGAACCAACCAGATCGTCTCAGAGTTCACTTACCTTTTCCTCTCCTCTGCCCCGTTCCTTCTCCGAGGCTACCGGGCAGTGTGTTCCCCCCCTGGCTTCAGCCCCAGCTGTGTCGTAGCCAGGGTTTTCCATGCCAGGTCTGACTGGACGATCTCCAAACCATTCTCCACGGAGATCTTTTCGTCCCCCATCCTCAGCTTTATCTAGGTCTTCCCAAAGTCTGTCTTCTAGGGATGCGGGTAAGCTCATTCTTTGAGAGACAGATCCAGATTGGGCTTGTGTCTGCCTCATCCACTTTCATATCTGTGAGGCTCTTCCCAATGTTCTTCGTGTTTCACTGTTGCAGTCATCACCTGTGGGTTATCCCTGCTGTGGTAGCCCTCGGCCAGCCCCGAATACCAGAGTCTGCATTTTTCTGCGTCGGCTGCTGTTGCTTGTTGACTGACGTCAGGTCGTCAGTGCTATAAAGCAAGACAGCTGATGCCATTACATCAGTCTTTCTTGCCATGGAGCCTGTAGCAGAAGCAGTTCACAAGTGTGCTAGTTGGTCGCTACCAGAGTTTGAATTACAGCTGAAAATGTCTAAAGCTAACTACCCTGTTGGGGATCCTTTTTTCTTGCACTAATCGATGTCTGAAAAAGTTAACAATTGTCTCGCCTGTGGAAAGCAGATCCCACACCAAGACTTCCATTCATACTGTCACTTGTTTAGGCCCAGACCACAACGTTCCTCAATGCCAGTTCTCTGCCCTCTTTAACACAAGAACCATTTGTCATAGAGCTCTTATTGTAGACAGGTATTTTCGTCTTCCGTCTTCGCATTCCGAATTGGCTTCAGTCAGCCAATAATCCGTAGACATTCTGTAAAAAAACAGAGATAAAGACAGACCACACAAGGCTAAGCCTTCTAATGACTGTACCACTAAGCAGATCGTCAGTTCTCTGGAATTCAGTGAGGCGCCTTTTGCAGCACCTGATGCTTGATATGATATCTACGCAGGCCTCTACTGAGACCCTTTTGGAGTCTAGTATGCTGCAGAAATCTTCTTAGTCTTCCAAGCCTTTAGTTGTATCTGCCTCAGTTGGGTCTGAGCTGCGATGCAAGCACCAGCTTCCGAAGAGGACTCTTGCACTACTGAATCTAGACAAAAAAATGGCATTTTCTCATCTGACTACCGTTTGTCAGACTGATGGATACTCTTAGGCCTAGAAGCCAGTACCGCTCCTAGAAAATCTACCTCTAGCCACCATCTTACTCCTGCTCAACCACCCCAAGCCCAAATGCTTAAAATGGTGGAGGATCTTGTCTCCCTTATCAGGGGTAGTCAGGCCACAACTTCTAAAAGGTAAATACACCCTTCTCCTGAAATAATGACAGAACGGATTCTGAGGAATCTGATTATTCAGATTTTGAAGAGGAGCAACCACCTCTGACTGCTTGAGGATTCAGATGCAGAGGAATCCATTCCTTCTGCCTCCCCACCAGAAGACCTTTCCTTTGGGGAGACCCTTCACCCCCTCAGGGAACACTTCCACTGGGAATCTCAGGACTTCCCTCAGTCTAATAAAAGACTAAGAGAATTTCTAGATCCAGCACAGACCCCTGGCCATCCCCCCATCTAAGAAGTGGTGGATGATGTTTTCCAAGAATCCAGCTTGGACTCTGACACCCTCCCACTTGCTCCCAGTAAACCTGACTGGTATTAGAGTATCGGATTCTCACAAATACCTGTACAGAAATCCTGCTGCGAATCTGGACGTCATTACACAGGGACCTAAAGGAGCCAAGGTTAGTTCTGCCAAGAATCCTATTCCTTCTGACAAAGATTCCAGAGCTCTGGACAAATGGGGGTAAAAAAAACTATACACCTCTGTAACCTTTGCTATTGGACTACTCAACTGTCAGTTCCATATGTTAAAATATCAACAACACACTTTGGAACTAATAAAGCAAAAGATTTCAACCTTTCCTGACTGTGCCAATTCGAAAGAGTTAGCAGATTTACTGCACTCTACTTGTCAAGTGGCTAAACACTCATTACACTGTGGATATGATGCCCTAGAAGCCTCAAACAGGGCAGCAGTGTCAGGAGCTGTCATTAGGAGACATGCATGGTTGAAGGAACAACCTCTCCCTGATCATGTCACGTCTAAATTAATTGATGCTCCCTTGGATAAGGACTGCTTGTTTGGAGTAAAAGCAGAAGAGGTGCTTAAAAAGATGGAAGACTAAGCAAAATCTGTGCAAACAGTAAAAGATTTCTTTCAGGTTCAACCTCCTAGGTTCAGCAGGATTTTTCCCTCTAAGTACTGGTCCTTCCCTGCATCTAGCAGATAGGGGCAAGGTAAGCCCTGCAGGGACAGACCACCTAGGCCCCTATCCCAGGGACAGCAGAGAACCAAACGGTGGACCACTTCGCCCCAAAGGCAGGGAGTTCTAAGTCCTCTTTCTATGGCAAAAACTCTCAATATCTTCCTCTCCCTCTCAATATCTTCCTCTCACCTCCTTTTACTCACCAAAGACTAGGAGGAAGGCTCTCCCTCTGCAAAGAAAATTGACATCCTGTAACGAAGGACCAATGGGTCTTAAAGATCATTTTTCAGGGATACAAATTCTCTTTTAAAGAACTCCCAATTCCAAGAGGGTACCCAAACTTAACTCCAAATCAGTGGGCAGGGGCATTGAAACGGGTCCAAACTCTCATATCCCAGGGAGCAGTAGAACCTGTCCCCTCAGATCAAACAGGCAAAGGCTTTTATTCCAGATTGAGAGCATTTGGTGGCCCATCCTGGATCTGTCCATTCTGAACACCTCCCTAGTGGTCCCCAAATTCAAAATGCTAACTTTGCAGCAGCTGCTGCCTTTGCTGACCAAAAATGCCTGGTTAGTGACCTAGACCTAAAAGATGCTTACTTCTACATCCCCATAAGGGAATCCTGCGGGAAATTCCTGTGCTTCAGAGCAGGCTCACAATACTTTCAGCTTATCTACTGCTCCCAGGGCATTCACCAAATGCTTAGCCCCAGCCATAGCATTTTGCAGACAGAGAAATATACAAATTTACCCTCATCTGGACTGCCACATTCAGGCAGAGTGCAAAGAAAAGCTGCTCCAGGACCACCTCTTTGTCAAAACCCTCCTAACTTCCTTAGGGTTCACCAACAACGAAAATAAATCGAAGCAAACACCCTACAGGAAGATCATTTTCTTGGGAGCACTGCTGGACACAGCATGCCAAATGGCCTTTCTGTCCCCAGAAAAGCAGAACCTCCTGCCTGTCTTACTTTACCCAGCTGAAGATGTCACCTCACTGCGAGGAAGTTCTTGAAAGCCTTTGGGTACATGGCATCTTGCAGCCTTCTAATTCCTCTGGCTAAGCTTCACATGAGGAAACTTCAGTGGTATGTAAAGAACCTTTGGTGTTAGCACTCAGACTCTAGCGACCTCTCTCCCTCTGATCCCCTGTATAAGAACCGAGTTTCTCTGGTGAGCAGGGGCCTGTGCCAAGAACAAGGGTCTTCACTTCATCCTCTGCCCTACCAGGCAGACCATCACCACCGACACCTCAGACATTGCCATAGTAGGCAGGTGCACCCAAGGTCTTTGCACCTTCCCTTACACATCAACCAGAAGGCTCTGACATACTTCAAACCTCATCTCACGCTAGGGGGTTCTCCTTATCAAAACAGATAACAGTAATGTGGTACATCAACGAACAGGGAGGGACCCAGTCTTACCCTCTGTCAGGCTAGCCATGAACCTCTGGCTGACGGGCTACTCCATGGGATTACACCTAATAGACAGATACCTACCAGGGATCAACAACACCCTGAGAGACCACTTAAGCAGAAATTTTCTGGACCCCCAAGAATGGCCACTTCACAGAAAACTCTTTTTGCAAGTTACTCAGGAGTGGGGAACTCCGGAGGTGGATCTCTTTGCTTCGCACCACAACCACCAGCTGTAAAAATTCTGTACCAGGGAGTATCACCAACTAGCATGGAAGGTGGATGCCTTAAACTTCCCCTGGAGCTCCCTCTTTGTGTACAAATTCCCTTCTCTGTCTCTTATTCCCAAGGTACTGATCAAGATAAGGGAGGAGAGACCAAAGGCTATCCTCATTGCTCCAGATTGGCCCAGACAGCATTGGTACCCCTTACTGTGCAGCCTGACATTACAGCCTCCCAGGCAGCTTCCCCTGATCTCAGACCTCTTGACTCGGGTGGGGGGTGAGATGCTGCACCCAGACTTGCAGACTCTCACTGTCAGCATGGCTAATACTCTAAAAGCAAACAAGGGGCCCCTGTTAAGCAAACTGGTCCTAGACATTATCACAGAGGCCAGATGGCCCAGCACCAGAAAATCTTGCACAGGGAAATGAGGCCAGATGGCCCAGCACCAGAAAATCTTACACAGGGAAATGGAAAATATTCTGCTCTTGGAGCCAGTCCAGAGGGGACAGTTCCTCACAGCCTTCCATCCCTCTTATCCTGGACTACCTAGCAGAGTTGCTCAATAGTGGCCTCTCTCCTTCTCTTATATTAAAATCCACACCTCAACCATTTTAGCTCATTTCGATACAGATCTGCCTCTGTTCTTACATCCTTTGATTAAACAATTCCTCAGAGGGGCTTCTAATATCAGACCTCCCAGAAGGCCACCCATGCTAGCCTGGGACCCAAATTATGTTTTGGAAAAACTAACCTTACCACCCTTCGAACCTGGCTGCTTCAGCAGAACTGAGATGCCTCTCCTGGAAGACTGCTTTCCTCCTAGCCATCACCTCAGCCAGAAGGGTTTCAGAACTTCAGGCACTTATGGCCATTGAGCCCTTCATCATTTTCCATGCAGACAGGGTCTTCCTGAAATCCCTCATTTATGCCCAGGGTGGTATCTAATGTGACTCTCAACCAGGCCATATGTCTACCCACCTTCCTTCCTAACCCTCAAAACAAGGGGGAAAGAATTTTGCTCTCATTAAACGTGCACAGACAGCTCAGATACTACCTGGACCGTACTAAAACCTTCAGGAAAACAGACAAACTTCTTGTCAACTTTGCCCCAGGGGCAGAGGGGAAGCCCATTTCCAAGCAATCCATTTCCAAATGGATATCGCACTGTATCCATTTCTGCTACAGATTACATGGGAAACAACCAAAGTTTATTCGTACCCATTCCACTAGGGCAGCCTCCACAGCATTCCTCAGTGGAGTTCCCACCTTTACAAAGCATTACCACCTACCTCTTTTCTCTAAGGCTAGGGCAGGGTTTGCCTCTGCAGTTCTGCAGAGCACGCTGACCCATGCCTAGGTCTCTAATCCTTCCACCCCAATCCCGCCATAGGTGGTAACTGCAACAGTGAAAAACAAAACATATGTGTACACTTACCATAAATGTAGATGTTCAAGTGTATTCACTATATAGCAGTCTTGGTTTCCCTCCCTTCTTCCCCCTTATATCCTCTTTCCTTAGGGAGACAAGCTTCTCACGGTGGCTTTTAGCCACCAGGACCACTTTTACCATATTTTCTTGGGCTTCTGACAGGTTAGGGCAAGAAAAACTGATGTAATGGCGTCTGCCGCCTTGCTTTATATCACTGACAACCTGATGTCAGTCAAGCGACAGCAACCGACACAGAAAAACATTTGAGACTGGTATGTGGGCCAGACGAGGGCTACCATAGCAGGGATAGCCCACAAGTGATGACTGCAACAGTGAATACACTCCAACATCTACATTTATGGTAAGTGTACACAACTGTACTTTCCAGCTTGTTGCTCCTCCTCTGATTCGTCCTTTGGTTTCAGAGTTGTCTGTTCTGTCGGAGCCGATAGAAATTTATTTGCCTTTGACACTCTCCCCGACTTACTCAACTCTGGCTGCTTCAGTTACGAGCATGTCTCAGACCCAGTGTGTCAATGTTGGTTCTGGGGGGTTGACTTATTCTCCAAAGTTCTCAGTGCTGTCTCTCCCCCATCAGGGCCACAGCCTTTGACAGTTCTGCTCAGACTCCCCCTCAGAACTGGAGGCCTGTCCATTCTGGGAGGTGTCTGCTCCAGCTGACTTTGACCCCACTGAGTCAGCATCAGGTTGTTTGGAGTCTTTCCGCATTTGAGGTGGTGGAGAGAGTCTTCTCTGCTCCCAAGGAACCCTTGACATCTACCACAACAGAACGTCCCCTGTCCCATTCTTAAACTGTGTCCGAGATTTGTGAGCAACCACATGGACAGCCGGTCCCAGAAAGCCTCCACGCTGTTCCTTCAGTGGACCCCCAAATTTCTTCCAATACCTCCCCAGAGCGCCACCCCCCCCACCCCACCCTCGAAGAGGTAAAAGGAGGCATGTGGATTCATCAACGGAATCCCTTACCACAGATTCCGACTTCAAGGAAGGTGAAGGGTCACCGAGATATCCTCCCAATGAAGTCACCTTTGGTGATCTCCTTGAAATCCTTCGTCAGAAGGGTGGATGGTCCTCCCAAACCCCTTCCCCAGAGCATTTGGTAGTGGCCAAAGTTTTCGGGTCCGGCCCATCTGCCACCTTAGTGTCCACCCCCAGCAGACCCGCTGATCCAGCTGGTGCTATTAAGGGCTTGGAAGCCGGATGCAGTAGAACCCCTCACCAAGTGTGCTGATAAACGTTTGGGTGACCCAGCTGACAAACAGTTTTGGTCCAGGGGAAACCCGGTAGATGCCTTGGTTGTGGCAGCAGCCACCATGAAAGAGCTCACTCAGGAAAGGTCTTCTGTCCACCCCCCAAATAACAGAGAATCCCAGGCTCTGGACAGATTTGGTACGAGGAGTAGACAGACCCTCCTAGTCTACCTTGCTCTTCGGGTGTTGAACTACCTCTCTCACTTCATCCAGCTACAAAAGGACTTGCTTAAGGAACTTTCTAGCTCATTCCTTGGGTCCGAACCTCCCAAGGAGCGAGACGGCTTCCCTACATTCCCTGGCTAATGTGTCCATGAGGCTTTTCTCATGCTGTGGAGGATACTTCAAGGGAGGCCGGTTCAGGCATTGCCATTAGGCTTCATGCCTGGATTGAGGCTGTGCGATTCTGCAGAGCTTTTCAAACAGTCCTTCGTTAATTCCACTTTTGATGACTCACCTTGTTTGGGCATGTATGGTAAGTGACACCTTGACTCAGTGAAAAAGATGGTAAGACCCTATCTGCTGTCAGGATCCATTTTTCCTACTGCACAACGGACCTTTTCTAGGAAACAGTGTGGGAGTGGGAAAACATGGTTTCTGAAGTCGCAGGGCCCTTTCCAGGACACGCAAGGAGACCCCCCCCCCCTCCCGAGGCAGAGGGGGATATAGTCAAAATGGTAGTCATTGTGCACATGGCTGAGGGGGGTTCCATAAAAAAAAAAATAAAGGATCATGGGAACCTGCCACAGATGAACCTTTCCCAACTGCTCTCTTCTGCAAGCAGTCTGGGGATGATTTTCCTTACACCCAGAAGCCTGGGAGGCCATGACAAATGGGTGCTAAGGATCATATCCAGAGGATACTCATTCTCTTTTCCGACATTCCTGAAATAAAATCCCCCCCCCCAATATTCCACCCAGTCACAGGGAGGATGTTACCCAGGAAATAATAAAATTGCTACAAAGAGACATCCAAGAGGTCCCCCCGAACAGATTGGATCGGGCGTTTACTTCAGATTTTTTAGTACCCAAAAAAGACAGGGTGTCTGCGGCCAAGATTGGATCTCACATACCTGAACAAGTCAGTGAAACACCCCAAGTTTAGGATGGTCACAATTCAGTCCATCTTACCCCTCCTGAAGATGGGTGATTTGGATGTGCTCCATAGACCTCAAGGATGTGTACTTTATATCAAGACGGATAGATGATCCAGGTCCTTTCTACTCGTCAGTCTGGAACCAGTCACTACCAGTTTCGGGCGCTTCCATTCTTGTCTCAGCACAGCCCCCAGGATGTTCACCAAATGTCTAGTGGTAGTTGCAACTCTGTGAATGCAAGGGTATCGGATATTTCTATATCTGGGTGACTGGCTCCTAACCACCCCAACCAGGCGTCATCTTCAGGCTCAGGATTACTTCCTCAATCTAGCTTCCAACTTGGGCATAACGGTAAATTGGCAAAAGTCTCACCTGGACTCTGTTCGGACCATAAACTTTATAGGGAAGCATCTCGACACAACGGTGGCTCAAGTTTATCTCACATAGGACAGGGTAGTTAATCTGAGGTCACATGTCAACCATATCTTAACTGCTCTGACACCCCCGGCTTCGCTGATTCTGCGGGCTTTGGGCTCCATGGCAGCAACCATAACCCTTCTTCCAATGGTATGTTTTCATATGAGCATTCTGCAGTGGACCCTGGAGGTGCAGTGGGCTCTTCTCAGAAATGCCGTGAATTTTCCTATAAAACTTTCCTGTGTGTGCAGGGATTCTCTCCTTTGGTGGGTTCAGTCACCAGACATGTCTCTAGGATGACAGTCTGTTCTTCCCTCCCCAACTTCCCCGTTGACCACAGATGCCTCCGAGTTTGGTGGGGGGGTATTGTACGAGTCGGACAGTCCAAGGTGTGTGGATGCCCCAAGAGACCAAGCTGTATATCTGTGTCCTGGAGATGAGTGATTCTTCTAGTGTTCCAAGAACTAGATGGCTTTCTTCCTCTGGGGACTGTTGTGATCTAAACAGACAACATGTCAGTGGTTTGGTACCTCAAAAAACAGAGGGAGCAGGTTTTACCCCTTTGTGAAGAAGCAATGAGTGTTTGGCAATGGGTGATTTTCTTCCACCCGCTTTCTGGTGGCAACGCACATTCCGGGGGAACATTCTGGCCGACAGGCTCAGCAGAGTTCTACTGATGCCTCACTAGTGGTCCCTGACCCAATCCGTGACAGAGGCAATCTTGCAGGAATGGGGTTATCCTTGCTGTGACCTGTTTGTGTTCCCCCTCAACAACAAATGCAGCAAGTATTTTGCCTTTATCCCTCCTCAGGGACAGTCCCCTAGGGGCGCTCTGATTCATGTTAGGCCCTTCGGTCTACTATACACCTTTCCTTCTTCCCTTGATTCCCAATTTGTACAGAAAGCTTTCAAGTTGCAAAGCAAAGTGATCCTCATTGCTTCGTTTGGGCCTTAACAAACCTGGTTCACCTTTCTTTGGTCTTGTCTGATTTTCCCCGATAAGGTTGGACCTGAGTCCAAATCTTTTGTCTCATCTGTCTGGGCATTCACACCACAGTCTTCAGGCCCTGAAATTAACCACGTGGTTTCTCCACTGCCAATGATGGCTAGGTCTCACAGGTGGTCTTCTCAAGTTTAGGACATTTTGATGTCATCACATAGAGCTTCCATTCGCAAGATTTACAAGAGCAAGTGGAAAAGATTTTTCTCTTTGGGCAGAGCAGAATCCGATCCTTTTACCACACTGGTTTCAATTGCCCTAGACTTTCTAGCTTTCCTGTTCAAGGAAGATGCTATCACTCTACAGTCAAGGTACCGCTTGCTGCCATTTCTGACTTTCACTTTGGTTTTGGTTGTATCTTTAGCCTCTTCTAAGTTATGTAAAGCTTTTCTTAGGGCCACTTTTTTTTTACTACGACCTCCAGTCAAGGATCCTATGCCCCTTTGGGATCTTACTATGATTTTACAGGCTTTGCCCCCCCCCCCCCCCCCGAACCTTCGGCTACCATAGATCAAAAATTACTTTCCTGGAAAACTCTCTTCCAAGTAGCTATTACCTTGGGCAGGAGAGTCTGAGATGCAGATTCTCTTTCGCTAAGTTCTCATACTTGGTCTTTCATAAAGAGAGAGATACTTTACATACAAAGCTTCTTTTTTACCCAAGGTGGCTAAAGAGACAAACATTAACCAGTCAATTGATTTTTCAGTTTTCTTCCCTCTATCAGAACAATGGTGAATACACCTTACACATGCTTGATGTGCACAGACTTCTTTTTTACATCCAGAGAACAGAAATCCTTCAGGAAGAGTGAATTTGTTTTGTTTACTTTTCAAATGCTAAAAAAAGGCAAGGCAGTGACCTAAGTTTCTCTAGCCAGATGGTTGAAAGATTGCATTACGTTCATCTATTCTTATAAAGGTGTTCCATTAGCATGTCTGGTAAGGGTGCACTCCATAAGGTCTAAAGGTATGTCTCAAGCTTTTTGGTCCAGAGTTTCTGTTGAAGATATTTGTGCTGCTACTACTTGGTCAAACCCTCACCCTTTCATCATTCATTACAAGTTGGACCTGATATCCAGAAGTGCTTTTAGTTCTGCTGTACTCCAGAATAATCCTTCCTTAATGGCCATCCTGGATTATGGTAGCTCTGGACTGTGTCCCTCAAGTTAATGGAATGAGTTGGACAACTTCAGATAAAGACGTTATGTTCTTACCATAATGTTCCATTTATGTTGTCCGACTGTCCACCCTCTCTTCCCCATGTGCATGTTTTTTCTGGGAAGCCTCGAAGTTGTTTTTCTAGGAATTGGGAGTTATAATATACATATGTGTGTGTGTGTGTCTATAATTATTTTATATATATATATATATATATATATATATGTACACAGACGCGCGCGCATTTTTTATATATAAAATGCGTGTATATGTTTGTGTGTATATGTATGTATGTGTATGTATATGTATATATATATATATATATATATATATATATATATATATATATATATATATATATATATATATATATAGTCTGTGTGTATATATGCAATATAATTTGGTTATGAACGCCTTTTTCTGGTGCGTACACTATCTGAAGTAGCATGGAGTGGGAGAGAGGCATTGTGGGTAGGTAGGGGCTCATGTTTGGAATCTCAAGCTGTGAGGGTAGGTAGGGGCTCATGTTTGGAATCTCAAGCTGTGAGAAGGTGGCCAGTCAGTTCCAAGCGTAGGAACAGAGTCCCTCAGGTTAATGAAATTAAGTTGGACAATGCAGATGAATATTCTGGTAAGAACATAACTTCTTTTTTGTGTGAAAACCATATTATTGCTGGAGGGATAAATATAATACCCATTTGTTAACCAAGTAGGCCCACTAGACTCATGGTCCCTTTTCAAGGATGACCTAAGAGCAATGGTTGGTTAAATGACTTGCTGAAGGTCACATACTAGGCAAATGAGGGCTGACAGAATCACACCCTGTAGAGTAGGAACTGTAGCTAACAGCTTTGTCCATCTGTCAACTGCCAGTAATGAACAGTAAAAGTTAAGTTTGTTGAGCATCCAGTGGATGCATAACTCAACTTATTACACTTTTTCCTGCTCAAAAGTTACATTTTGCTTTTCATGTTTTTTTTTTTAATGTGATAAAAGTATCTGTCTATCTAGCTTAAACTATATACATCTTAGTGATGCTATGACTTTAACTAGCAATATTTCTAAATAAGTACTTCTCATTTGCAACAGCAGTTTTACTTGCCATTTCTCCGTTTGACCACTGAAAAACTTCATTTCTCATCATGGTTTTCAGATTACTAGAATAAAATACTTTTATTGCCAATTACCATTGCATCATTTAAATTTTGTGGCTGTCTTTATAGACTTAACCCTGGTGGCAATTGAAGAGGTAATGTCTGAAGGGAGTACAGTGCATTTATTTTGTGTTAGTCTGCTATGGATTATGCCAAGACTTGTTACTTGAAAATGTAATGATTTCATTACATTTTACTTATTTTCCCATGTTGAATTGCTGAAATTTGTCTACAAAAATTAAATTTATGCATCAGACAAAAATATCAGGAATCCTCTGTTGTGGAGTTGATATTGATTTCCTCCGTGCTATCTGCTGTCTTTTTTTGTTCTCTTATGCTGGCTGTCATGCTATCCTCCTTCTTTATCCTGATGGTTCATGGAAAAGTTTTCTGCTTTTTGATGCCTAAGAAGTACAAGTAATATAAATGTCTGACTACCAGACCCTGAGCTATTGTCTTGCACTTTCAGTCTGCCCACTGTTTGGGGGATATTATAGCATTAAATTGGTAATATAAATGCAAGCTGCAAGTCAGGCTATTCAAAAATGCAGGAGAGAAGCTTCAGTTCTTGCATCTCTAAATATGGTGTTAGTTCTGAGTGCCCAGAGCGGAATAGATAGGAAAGTGTCCTGTGTGATCCCAGGCTAGTACCAGGTCATCCTGTGAAGACGAGATAATGGAGAGCTGACCTCTGCCGTATTTTGGATGAAAATTACACTTTGAGGCAACATTACATGTTCATAACTGGTCTAAATAAGAAAGAGGCTAAATTTGTGCCTTTCTTTCCCTTTAGTAGTTCAGAGGCACGTGCAGTGCCACTCCCATCAACTATCTTGTAAAGTTTTATCCCCGCATGCTGCCATAGTCCAGCTTCTGATCAAATGACTGAAGCTCATCCTAGAGAGGTGAAACCTGTCACAACAGGTATTTGCTGGTAGTACTCAGTACTATTGCACCACCCCAGGCTTCCCCTCTGAGCATAACAAAAATAAGTGGTCCAGGATGCCAAGTGTTTGTTTATTTTTTGTGTTGGGGGGGGGGGTCCACTATAGGCTTCCCATGCAACTCTAGCCACGTATGTGCAAGCAAGGCAAATGCATTTTCACTTGGCAGAGAGAGACAGCAGCTCTTCTGAAAGCATTGTCACATTAAAAAAAAAAAAAAACTTAGTGTGGGATGAAAATCTTTCGATCTTGGAGTCTTAAAATCTCTTGGCTGAACTTTCTAAAAGCAACCCTAAGCACATAATTTTGCGTAAAACAACAAAACGAAAATTTCAAAAACTGAAGTCCAGTGCTAAGCTTTTTGCACTCCTGTCACCCCCCTCCCGTCCTTAGCAAGTGCCCTTGCTTCCTGATGGGAAAGTTCATTTATTTACTGCTTGTCATACTGCCTCAATATGAATGTAACTTCTAGGTTTCCAGGAGCTCCTATGGATCGTCTGGTCTTGAATTCTTGTGACTGCACCATTACAGGACTTATGCCTGAATCTGGGTATCCTAGAACTTGCAGTCCAGAAAAAATTGCCTGGTCATTGTCCAGAAGCAGAGGCTTCCCAATTGAAGGATGGGGGCATCATTTCTTCCTCTAGTATTTTAAGCCAATACCTATGACAAAGCACCCTCTGTAGTGAAGCTTACCTTAGTGTCTGGATTTGATAGTACAACGTTTGTGGAAGTGTGTGTGCTTTTGCACAGAATACAGTACATTTCCTTATCTGCTTGGTCTACTTCTGAAGTGGCTACCCAAACAAAGAGGGGAAGGAGTGACCCTCTTCTAGATGGTGTAGATTTGCTGTTGGATGAGGAGCAAACATTATCCTCCCCTCCCAGTTAGAACAGTAATGAGGATACAATATCCCTGGGATTTCCTTTGGAGAGGCAGTCAAAGTTTTTAAATAGGATTTGAGGGATATTGAATTGTAGTAGTCTTTGACTCTGAGCAACCCATACTAATGGCAGTCTCCCCCCACCCCACCTGGTTTTCCAAACCTTTGAAGTTGCCTTTTGAGGCATTGTTTCTGCAGCTGGATTCACAGCCATCAGCACAAGAAAATCCAGACTAGTTTTATAGAGTACTTGACATTTGTAAATACCTAATACAGAAACCATTTAGCAGCTCTGCAGTGACTGTTCTACATGTTTCTAAATCATAACTAGTTCCTGGTACAAACACCCTGCTTAAGTGCTGGAAAAGTTTTATGGTTAGGTGTATACTGCATTTACTTTGACTTTTAGGGTCCTGAGCATCCAGTCACCTTTCAGTGAATGTCAAGGAGATTTCCCCAAACAGGAAGAGGATGTCTCAGATGGACAAAATTTACAGATTGCCATTATGCCCTGAGTGGGAAAGCTTGTCATCAAGTGTGGCCAATAACACCGTAGCTGCATCATGCAAAGGAGTGATCACAGGATTTGACTACTTTCGATGGTGTCAATGGGCAGCCATTGAGCCTTCCACTGGACAAAAATCTGTTTGGCTCCCCCTCCCAAAGGAAAAGCTGTGAAAAAGGAGATTTTAGAATTTGTAAACAGTAGTTTCCATCCACCCATACCAAACTACAGCAAGAGCTATCCTATCAAACAGTGGCCCTTTTATAAGTAAGAAGGGTTGACTAGCTTAGTCAAAGCCTTAAAGAGATGGTCATGGAGAGGAGGCAAGGATACGTAGATAAGGTGAGGGGAGAGGCAAGCCCTCTCCCCTTTCAGGGAAGCCGGAACTGACTGTGTAACTCTAAAACATAGTACCCTTTCCCTTCAGGGTCCCCCTCACATAATTTGAGAGGGAGGAACTTCAATTTCAAAAAGAAACTGTTTGCCGTAACAGACAAATGGGTCAGAGATTGTGTCCAGGCTACAAAATGAAGTTCATAATGTGTCCTCCCTTTCTCAAGTATACCTTCAATCTCCCTACACCAGGAGGAGCTTTCAAGGCCTATTCTTGTAAACTTAAAAAATGCAAAATGATTAAGAGAGGTTCTCAACAGAGCAAGGACAGAGATTTTATTTGGGGCTTTTCCTGGTTCCAGAAAGATGATTCTTTGAGATCCATTCTGGATTTTTTAAGGTTGAACAAATCAAAATGCTGACCTATAAAATTCTTCCTTTCCCTTATTTTGCCAAAAGCAATGTTGGTCATCCTGGATCTAGGCGATGCACAGTCTAGCCACAAAAATGGTAGTATGAAGTTCAGTGCATTGTAGGATATTTAATTCACCTTGTTACTCTGGCTTCTTCCTTGCACCTATGGTAGGTAGTATGTTAGGTAGTGTAAATAACCACTCCTTGTGGTTATTTTTTGGGGGGTGGGGGGGTTGGCATAATAGTTAAGGTGTTTACCTTGCAGACACAAGATGCAGGGTTTCCTTCTCACCTTTGGAAGGAAAATTTGCTAGGCTTAAAATGTCCCACAAGGGCAGCTAGCCTGGTGCTTGCCTGTGAACCAGGACCTAGTGTTTCCATATATTACCCTGAGTGGATGATTTGATTTAAAATATTGAGAAGAGCCACTTGAAAAGTCCAGGGCACAAAAACAAAAAACGTTCAAATGAAAGTGTACTGGAATCACGAGTGAAGACTATAGAGTAGTTTATTTACAAGTGTAATACCGTCGCACACAGTGCTGTTTCTGACATAAAATACTTGGGGGGGGGCGCCTCTTCATTTTTATACTATACAGGGTCACCCAATTGCATTATTTCACTTCCCATATAGATGTAAATAAAAGCACAAAATGTCAAGTAAAACAGTTAAAACATTTGCGTGTATATTCATTAATGGAAATTAACTTGTTAGACAACTAACTGCGGTGGTGGTGCTGCGGTAGTGTTGTGGCCTCAGTTAGACATTGCCCGTTCGATTCTCAGTTAGAGCGTCTTCTGTGTGGCGACGTGTGAATGGGCTTTCCTTCGTTGAAGGTTGTGCGTTAGGCCTGGCAAGCCAGCACGTAAAACTCTACTGCCAATCATTAGCGGACTGGAGTCCCACTGTGGCGACCCCTAACCGGGAAAAGCCAAAAGACACAAAGACTTGTTAGACAACTAAATTGCGTTGAATATGTCTAAAAAGGTCTAGTACCTTTCTTCCAGTAAATAATCCTCTAATTCATGCAATGGAAACGGCATGTGAAAATTATGTATATGATTTGTTTAATCAAAAATGTAATAATCTGTGTATTAATCTAAATCAACAAGAACAGTTTGCATTACTGTTATTGAGTAATACACAGATTAAGGAAGCAGATAAGGGAGGGGGTGTATGTATATTTGATAATGATTTATTATAATGTGTCATATAAAAGATGTAAATAATTATGTATATGAGTATAGAAACTTTTGGTATACATATGAAGGGCAAACCTAAGAATACCCATTTTAATGGTATTTCTAAAATTCTAAAGAACTTATCAAATCTGCCAATGTGACCAGTAGTTTCTACTCCTGGATAGATCACTGAACCAATTTCTCACTTTTTTAATCACAATTAAAGTTTGCAACAGTGACATCGTTTTTTAAAGGATTCAGCTGATTTTCTGAAGCCACTTCACATATGGAATAGCCAGAATAATGTTAGCGATTGCTGTTTTGTAACTTTCGATGTGGATTCTTCATTCATCTCTATAGCGAATAATTTGGGGTAGTGTCCATCAGAGGTTCCGTCACTTATAATCAGATAAATGCTAACGTTGCGATTCACTACAAACAGTTCTACATAATATATATTTTTTCAAATCTGATACTTTATTCATGAAAAAGTGGCATGTTGGAAAGTAAGAATTCTCAGCATGTACTGTCTGTTAACAAATTATATTTTTATAAACTATTTGTAAATGGCATATTTCTCATTTAGAATGGGAATTACAAGAGATGATACAAGATGGCTACTTGCCTTAAATGTCATGCATACTATATTGGAAAAACTAATAGAACAAAGAATGATGAGCATATGTCAGATATGAGAAGAGAAGTTTAAACCATCACACTTTATAAGCTTATAAAAAAAACTGATCCAAGTCATGTCTATAGCTTTATCGTGTTAACATATAAAAATGCGTATGTTAGAGGGGGTGATATTAAGAACTCCTACAGAAAGTATTATACTTGCAATAATAAACTGCTGTATTCTTCACTTATGGTTCAAGTACACTTTCTTTTAAACATTGAATGACTATTTGACCCAGGCTTCCTGTGGAAGATGCTGAAGCAAAATTATACATTAGTCTGTATCCAATTTAGGATTTTCTCCGAATCTGTCAGACTTGGAATAGGAAACCTCAAAGATGTCCTCGCTACACAGTTGGCTGTGCAGTATTGCAGGCTTTTCTTGCACTAGACAATGGCTATACAAGAGTGAAATGTTTTGCATTTATGACCGAGAATTCTCCAGGATGCCATCTTGAACATTTCTGAAGTCCTTTGGTTTTTTGTCAGCCTCCATATTGATAGTACCATTAGCTGAACTAGTTGGCAGAAAGGTCCAGTGGTACTGGTGGGGCAATGGGAGCAGCACTGCTCCCTGCAGAGCAAGGTGCCGCCCCAGTCCCTGCTATTTAGTTTGAACTAAATCAATGGTTCCCTCAAGTGTTATGGAACCAGTGTTCCTTTTTCAATTCCAAACAGCATCTAGACCCTCATAATGGATACCGTTAATCTAATGTCTGGGATACACATTTTAGTTTTAAGAGTGCAGAGAGAGTGGAGCCCCTAGCTGCTAAAAGAGAGACCGCATAAAAAATATGATGGCTCTCTTTCTAGACACCAAAGCCTTAGACCATCAGACATCCAGATACCCTGCAGGAGGTAGTCAACACAATAGTGATATGGTATATACAAAAAGGAGTTGCCCACTCTTACCAGCTATACAGCCTAGCCATGATGGAATGAGAGACAACAACAAAGCTGTATTTTCACATCTCCTAAGATAAGTATTGGCAAATAAGTTGAGCAGGACCAGGGCAAACGGATACAAGTGGAAACTGTATATGGAGGTGTTCTGTTTCTAACATGGAGATTGTACAGTTGAAACCCTGGAAATGTCTTTCTCAGAGCTTGTACAGTTGAAACCCTGGAAATGTCTGTCTCAGAACTTTTAACATACCGAAGTGTTCTGCACTGGGATACCCTTGTTAGACAGTCAGCATCTTCCCTCTTTCATAGGTGACAGGCTATGGTTTCTCTTATTTTGTCATGCTTCCAAAGGAGCTGTTGAAAACAAAGATGGGTTAAGTTGTACTCCCTGCAGCCAGCTGTCTGTGGACAAGACAACCACTGTTTTCCCAGTTGGTTTAAATGGGTAGGTGAACTCTGTGCTTCTATCCCAGGTGTCAGGGGACACTCTTCAGGTTGTCTGTCTCAAGAGTCGCAGGAGTACTCTGGCTCAAGCATGAGATTTTATTTTTATTTTTTTTGTGTGTGTGAGAAAAATTAACCTTGTCTGTTTGAACCAGATGCTTCCAATAACTCTTGATATTTATGATCTGAAAACTACATTGTTAGCACTATAACCTTCTCTAAGACTGCTTGGAACTCTGGAACTAGTGTGCAAAAAGTCTTATCAGCTGTCCCAAGATATGGTATCCCTATATGCTGGCCCTTTTTTCGTACCAGAGGTCATTGCAGATGTAGCCCTGAATCAAGCAACTAACTGTGTTTTTCCCTGTAGACCTCAGAATAAAAAGATGATTTTGCACGCACTAGATGTAAATATTCAGTTGAAATTCTACCAGGGTAGAACAATGCCACCAGGCGTGACTCCACAGCTCGGAGGGAGCCTTTACTGTGATCCGGGTGGCCAAGTTTTAATTAGCATCCCAGACACTGGAGGAGCCAAGGGGAGAGGCAGTGGAGTAAAGGGGTATGCCTACTACTCTTTCTTTTGAGAGGGCATGACCTACTCTCCTTTCTTTTGAGGGGGCTAGCTGGTGCTCTTGAAGTACATGAGGAAAGTTCAGTTTCTCCTATAGAGACTGGCGAAGCCACTTGCTATGCTTTGGGGGGAGGACAGCTTGCTGGCAACATCCCTTGTGGAAGTGTGGGAAACCAATGCCCTCAGCTCCTTGCATGTCGTCCTCCAACTCTGCAAGCCACCCTCCCACCCCCCCAGGCCTCTGCTGAAAACCGACTCTTGTTTACCAGGAAAAGTCCATCTGGGTCAAAAAAAAAAAAAAGTGTCAAATAAAAACTTTGTAGAGGAAGTGTAAGATCAGGCAAAAAAAAAAAAAAGATCACTGTCCCTAAAGGCTGTCTAAATGGCATCCCCTACTGGTTGACGTTTGTCCTAGTGATGGGGCTAGGAGTTAACAGGTGTGAGGGGCAAAGAGTGGGAGAAAAAAATAATCCTACCAGATAATCAGAATTGCTTGTCTTTACAAGGGCTACCAATAGCAAAACTCTCTAAATGGGTAGTGCACCACATTAATTTCTGTTATAAAGTTAACAGCGCGATTCCAATCCAGAGTACCAAAACCCTATTATCTGAAGAGCACAGCAGCTTCCAGTCTTGCGCTTAAAGAGCTTAGTGTCCAGGACAACGTAAAGGCAAACACCTGATCCTCTCTACACACCTTATCAAGGCCTTGTACATTGATGTAATCTGCACATCAAGGGTCATTCTAAAGTCCATGCTTAATTCTTCCCTGCAGGTAGTCAGCCACCTTATTTAACAAAGCCAGCTTTGAGAATCTTAACAGTAACCCAGATGAAGAACATAAGTACAGATGTGTGGGCAACTTGGCATAATAGTAGATGTTAGTGTGGTCGCTGTTGCAAATCTGAGTATCTCCTTTATCCCTTCTGCTGCTTGGGACAATTGTAGCTTGGGGTAGGCACCCACCCTACTTCCCCTGATGTTCTTTGTGTTTCACTGTTGCAGTCATCACACTTTGGTTATCTGCCTGCAGGTAGCCCTTGGTCGGCCCGAATACCAGAGTCTTGGGTTTTCTGTGTTGGATGCTGTCTCCTCTTCCATGACGTCAGGTCTATAAAACATACAGCCGACGCCATTACATCAGTCTTTCTTGCCGAGGAGGCAGAAGCAGTTCGCAAGTGCTGGTTGGCCGCTACCTGAAATTTTCGAGTTTCAAACTTGAAGTCTTCTAAAGCTAAGTACCCCGTTGGGAATTTTTTTTTCTTGCTCTAACCAATGTCAGAAAGTTACAATTGTCTTGCCTGTAGAAAGCAAATACCTCGGAGATTTTTATTCTTACTGCATCACCTGTTTAGGCCCAGACCACGACCCTCGCTGTCAGTTTTGTGCCTTGTTTAACACACAAACCATTCGTCGTCAGGTTATTTTTGTAGCTGAATTCTTTTGTTCTCATTCTCCGTTTTCCAAAATGGCCTTGGTATGCCATCCGACTACAGATCTTCCGAAAAAGTGCAAAGACAGAGACAGACCGCATAGGTCAAAAACTGCCAACGACGCTTCCGTTAAACTAGTCGCCAGTTCGCCGGTACTCAGTGAGGTGCCTTTGCAGCCCCTGATGCCTGCTTCTACAGATTTGCAGGCCTCTGCCGAGACCCATTCGGAGTCCAGTATGCCACGAGATACTCCTTCAACTATGGAACCTGCGGATGTCTACCTTGGATGGGTCCGGAGCTGCTGTGCAGGCACCGGCTTCTGAGGGTGTATTCCGACTTACAGATTTTCATATTAAACCGACATCTTCATTTTAACTAAATCTACAGAGTTTCTCAGGCCCAGAGTTCACACTATGCTTAGAAAACAGACATCCAAAACACATGCTCAGGCCCCCATGCCACAAAACAAATGCTTAGAATGGCTGAAGACCTTATTACTCTAGGGGAAGCCAGCCTTCCTTTGCTGAAAGACAAAAAATTGAATTTCCTTCAGAATCTACAGACCAGGAGTCAGATGGCTCTGACCCTCCTGATTACCAGGACATACCCTTATCTACCTATGAGGATTCAGATGCAGAGGAATCCATTCCCTCTGCCCCCCCCCCCCCCAGAGGATTTTTCTTTTGGTGAAACCTTGCATACCTTAAGAGAACATTTCCGCTGGGAATGCCAGGACTACCCTCAGTCCAAAAAGAGACTCTGGGAATTTTTAGATTTGACTCAGCACAGGCCTCTAGCTATACCCCCTGTCCTGGATATTGTAGATAATGTCTTCATGGAATCCAGTCTTACTCCTGACACTTTACCACCAGCTCCTAGAAACTAGAGTACATGACTCACAAATTTCTCTAAGAATCCTACTGTGGATCCAGAGACCATTTACCAGGGACATCTTGGAAGCTGCAGCCTGGAGTTCTGTACACACCTTCACCAAGCATTACCACTTATCTATTTTTTTTAAATCCAGAGCTGGATTTGCTACAGCAGTCTTACAAGGCCTGCTAGCCAGAACTAACACTTCTTGACAGCCTCCACCCTTCCTCAGCTTTGATAATCAACCCAAGTGTAATGACTGCAGCAGTGAAGCACGAAGAACATAGTACAGTTGTGTACACTTACCATAAAGGTAGATGTTCGAGTGTATTCACTGTTGCCGTCCCGGTTTCCCTCTCTCCAGCCACCTGTCTTTCTCTATCCTTTCTACCTATCCTCTTTATGGCCATCTTTTATGGCAGGGGTAGTTACTTTTTAATGGAGGTGTTCCACACCATGTATTTTGGGGGCTCCTGACATCTGGGGCAAGAAAAACTGATGTAATGGCGTCGGCTGCATGTTTTATACCCCTGACGACCTGAAGTCATGGAAGAGGCGACAGCATCTGACCCAGAAATCCCAAGACTCTGGTATTCGGGCGGACTGAGGGCTACCTGCAGGCAGATAACCCAAGTGTGATGACTGCAATAGTGAATATACTCCAATATCTATATTTATGGTAAGTGTACACAACTGTACTTTTTTATCCTTACTTTCTTTTCCCTCCCTCTCCTTTTTCAGCCAGATACTCCATTTTCAGCCAGATACTCCAGGTCATATTTCCTTCTCTAGGGAATTTATAAGTGCTTACATTGTTTAGATTAAGCATTCACCTGATTTAAGGCCAAGAAAGAACCAAAGGGGATGTGAGGAAATGCTACCTCAGGTGCATTAAAGGAAAACTCCACCTTCTCCTACAGTTTAACTCAACTCTTAGGTTGCTTTTCTCCCTACAATATGATTCTAGTATTGTGTAATACCAGAAACCTGCTTGCACATTCTAAAACATTCCTTTGCTATGGAATCAAAGGAAGGGAAACACCACCCACTCGTTTAAGCTTAACTTCTCATATAATTAGCAGAAAAATGTGTCTATGCCTGTATGACATACCACAGACACAGGGATTTGTAGTCCGGTACTGCTTGACGGTCTTCTATTGGTGATTAGTCCTGCTAATGTCAGGAGCTGCTATAAAAAAGACAGAAGTGTGAAACTGTTTTCCACTGTCTTTATTGCAAAGTGAAAGGGAACTTAAGCTGATTCACAGCTGCTTCCAATGTAGCAGTGTCTTTCATAGCAAAACGGAGCAAACCGTTCAAAATCTGTTGTCACCTCCTTTGACAAATTTACATAAGAAGCATCACGATATTGAAATGCTAAGCTTTAAAATTTAAATGTTTGTTTATATTTATTTAAATTTCAAGATGATGTAAATGTAGTATCAAATGTCTGACATTTAGAGAATTTCATAAAATATTTTCTTGTAATTCTTGTAGAGCAGCAACACATTTACCCAGGTGTGGGGGTAGGGACTTTCAATTCATCTTTGACTACAAAAATATACTTAGAACAAAGGCCTGTAATTTAGCTACTTTTTTTACAGCTGTATAAATCCCTGAGTATACGGTAAAACAGACTGTGTGTGATGCACATAAATGAGGACCATTCAAGAAATAAAAACAGTCTTGTTACAGAAGGTATAGTGACACTGATCCTAATCTACATCAGTGGCATGTGAATTCAGAACTACTTCCTTATATCTAGCATGACGCGTGTAATGCAGACTTGAAATGGACTAGAATCTAGCCCTACACATGCATGTGCTGCCACAAGAAAAGTTACATATGGGAAAGAGGCTTGAAGTAAAACAGGATCACATGGATACTTCAAGCCCCATTGGCAGTCATTTTGCAGAAAGCATATTAAAATTTTATAAGAAGCAGGAGCGGCCTTAGGTCAACTGGTGCCCTAGGCAAAGGGACTCCATGGCACCCCCCACCACACCACCAGGTGCCCCCATCCTGGTCTACCTACACCAAACAAATACTGAAAAAGCACCCTAGCTAGAGTGGCGCCCTAGGAAACTGCCTAGTTGGCCTATCCCTAAGTCTGGCTATAAGAAGCAATCAGAGTGATTTTTGAGGTGTTAAAATAGCAGAAAACAGAGTGGAAAAAATACATTTTTAGTTCTAGGGTGGAGTTTTCCTTTAAGATGTTAGTAAGGTAACAGCTTGGCCATGGGGGAAGGATGTTCAGCTTGCAGAAGTACCTCAAGTTAAGAGTACACCAGTGACCACACTCTGTTGTCTACTCTAATGCTAAGTTACCTTCACAGCTTGCACTGTCCAGAGACTATTGCAAAGCCCCCCCCCCCCAATCTACCTGTGATACTAACGTTGGAGAGATCCCAAGTCTTGGTAAGTCCAGCAAGAGTTGCACCTTGTGTTTCTGTTCATCCTTTTAAATATGCTTAACTCTATATGGAAAGAAGACACTGATGGAGCTAGCTTCAGAGATGCTATTTGAAAATTGGAGGCAATACAGCACTTCTCTGGTGACCACCAGAGGGGTGGTTGCTCTGTACAAGTTCACAGATGAATAAAACAAGTCCTATACTTAATAACATTAGGCAAACTCTTGTGACTTAACTGGACCAGCATAGGTGTGAAACCACAACACATTGCCTTGCTATCAGTTAGGGAGTGAAAAATGCTGAATAGATATATGGTAAGAGAGTATATTTCGCTGCTATGTTGTGGGTTAGAGTATTTAACTGATGTCCTTGCATTCACTTCTGCAGTATTCTTAACAGATGGGATTCCCTGCTGTGAAAGACCAAATATCCAGCTAGTATACCAAAGGCTACTTTTTGCTTTTAAAAGGTACACTAAACGTCACCCAAATGTTCCTTGTATAGCATAGAACATAAAGGTGATGTTCAGGCCGATCATATTCAGAGCTTCTTTGCCGCCAGTCTGAATGTATCTTTTTACCATCTGTGTGTTTGCCTGTCTCTGTTGTCTGCTAGATTCTCCAGATCAATGCCGGTTGAATGCATTTTTGCTCTCCTGTGACTACCTATGCCTGTTTGCTGGCTTCTGTTGCAGTTAAGTGCCCCATTGGGGATTTTGTTTTTCTTACTTTTTTTGTGCTCCTTGGGGTTAATATCCAGGAAGGGTAAATGCCAGTGTGGGAGAGAGATTCCATAAAAAAAACACCATAAGTATCTTTTTGTCTAGGAGCTTCTCATGACTGTATGTCTTGTTCTGTTTGGCAGCCGTTCTTTCCGAAAAGCCTTCACAGTAGACTTTTTTCCCTTTCCTTTTATCTTGAAAACCAGCATCTTAAGCTTCTCACTAACGATAAGATGGAAGGAATCTCCTACCACGAGGGTCTGCCTTTAGCGAAGAAGGTGAAAAAGCTATGGCTGGAATCTTCTGCCATTCAGCCTCTGCCAAGTGTTTTTCCCAAGGTTGTTACAAACCTGGAGGTTCCCCCGGGATTCTTGACTGAGTTCTCTGCCACGACCATGCCAGAGGCTAGTGAGTGTCCGTCTGACAGCACATTCAAAGAGGCTTTGCAGATGTCTGTCTCTGATGTTCATTAGGAACCACAGCTAACCCCCCCCCCCAGGGGCCTAGGGGATGTTCTCAGTTTTTGGTTAGGAAGAAGTTCCTACTACAGTTCTTGTCTGATGTCCTGGGTGTGAGTCTTCTCACCTTTCTTGGCGGACATTCCCTTAAAGAAACAAAAAAAATTAAACCAGTTTCCTAGGGATCCACGAAGTGAGTGGCAGGCCTTCACTCAGGGGCTATTTGCTGCTTTAATGTCCTTAAAGCCTCCTCGGAGTTTTCGGTTCCTACTCCTCAGTCCTCTACTCGCTTAAAAGGCCTAGAGAACAGAATTCTTTTGAGGATGTTTCTGATTTCTGATAATGAATCCCTGACTTGTTTTACTCCGATTCCTTCTCCTTTAGAATCTGGGTCAGAGGAGGAGGATTATATTGGTCCATATGCTCCTTTTGAGGAAATTTCCTTTGGGGACACTGTAGGATGAGTGAAATTGTGCTTGGGTCTCTATCCATAGGAGGTACTATGAGTTGCTGCAGTTGGACTCCCCCTAAACCTACGTCTACTCCTTCTTTTTACTGTTTTGCTGGATGCTTTTTCCAATGCCTCTCATGCGCCAGATTCTCTGCCCCTTGCTGCCAAGAAGCCTAATAGGTTTTATAGTATGCTTGAGGATTATTGTTTCCTATATAAATGTTTTGATGCTGATCTCTCTGTTGTGTCTGTAGTCTCTGATAAACCATCTCAATTGCTTCCTTTGCCCAAGTTATTGACTTCTGACAAGGATGGCAGAACTATGGAAAGGTTGGGTAAGAAGGTTTACACTTCTGATACTCTAGCTTTTAAGGCTATTAATTATCAGACCCATATGTCTACGTATGTGTTGGCTGTTCTTTCTCAGGCCTGTCAACTTATTTCTGATTTTCCAAACTCAAGAGGGTAAAACTTCCTCTGAAGTCATTCTATTAAATGTAGTTATGATGCAGCAAATGCCTCTTCTAGGGCTGCTGTTTTTGGCTCGGTGATTAGGTATTTTTGGCTTAGGCTTCAACCTCTACCTGTTATTAAAGCTAAGTTGATGGATGCTGTTCTGGAATTTAAACTTTTGTTTGGGGAAGTTACTGCTGGTTTAAGTCCCTTCGGGATGAGGTTGAGGTCTTACAGGAGCTTAAAAATGTTTGTTTCCCCTGTGTCTAAATTTCAGAGAGACTACCCTGCTAAGCCTTCCTTCTACTGTAGGTAGGTAGGAAGAGTGGCAACCAGGCTCCTCCTGCTAAGACTTCAGTTTTCAGGGAATCTGAAGCTTTGCTTTCTGCACAAACCAGGTGCTGTATGACACTCCCATCTCTTCCCAGCCACATTCCTCTTTCTCTTCATTTTTCTTTTTTTCTTGTTTGGCTTCAGATCAATCAGGATTCTTGGGTTCTGTCCATTTTTCGTCAGGGATACTTCATGGTTTGGAAATTCCATCCTCCTTTTAGGGGCATTTCTCAACCTCCTCGGGAACTACTTCCCTTTTCCCAGAGGTTCTTTAAAATCTCTTGACTCTGGATACTACTCAGGAGGTGCCAGTGTTGCAAAGGGGGAATGGGTTCTATTCCAGACTGTCTAGTGCCCAGAAAAGAGGCCTGTTGGGAGACCTATTCTAGTGCCCAGAAAAGAGGCCTGTTGGGAGACCTATTCTAGACCTCTTGCGTCTAAACACTTTAATAAAATTGGCTTCCTTTCAGATATTGTCCCTTCAGATTCTATTTCCTCTCTTATCCCCTCAGGCCTAAATGGTGTATCTGGATCTCAAGGATGCTGATCTCTTTCCATCCTCTTTTCATGAAGCTTTTGCTTTTCTCTTGCTTCCTGGCATTTTCTGTTCCCTGCCTTGCCCTTTGGCCTTTCTACTGCCCCACGGGTGTTCACCAAATGCCTTGCTCCTGTGATTGCTTTTTGCAGGCTTCAAAGAATCCAAATTTTCCTTACTTGGACGACCTGTTGATTCAGGCGTCCTCTCCAGGGACCCTTTTGCCAAATCTTCATTTTGCCGTTTCCCTTCACAACCGTGGTTCACTATAAATTTCTAGAAGTCTTCTGACTCCTTCTCAGGATCATGTCTTTCTGGGTTGCAGGATTAAGACCGTGCCAATGCTTGCATCCCTGCCCCCTCCAAAGGCCTTAACTCTCATTTCTTTCTTTCAAAACTCTTTTTCTTCTGGCTTCCATTACCACCAGGAAGTTTCTGAGAGATTTGGGCTTTATAGTATCCACCATTCCGATGCTCCCTCTGGCCAAACTTCACATGAGAAATCCTCAGAAGCCAAACTAATCAATATAAAAAAAAGTTCCAAAAAAGTTTGAAGAGAAATAAAGGCAAAGGCACCCAACTATGGAAAATTTCACAATACAAAAAAAAAAGATCACAAAGGGGAAATGTAGAACAGATTAATAAAGTAGAAGTTAAATAGAAGCTGACATTGTGGTACACCTGCAAAGTGAAGAATTTCGTTTAGAAAGTCTAACAGATTTAACAGCATGATTTATCAGTGACCCCCCCTAAAGTAAGGAGAAACAGGAGGAGCGGGAGACATCTGAAGAAATATGGACATGGGAAAGAAAGAGATTTAATATGATGCAATATTAAGGCAAAGGAGAAAGCAAAACTAATCGATAAAAAGCAGCACCAAGGAAAGATATTTGAATAAAAATGCAGGCAAAGGCATCCTGATGTGGAAAATTTTACAATACAAAAAAAAAATAGAAAAGAAATGGAAAAGTAGAAGAGGGTTAGTAATGGGGAAGTTAAAGAAATAGAAAGTGAGTTTATGGATTATCTTCTAAGTGAGGAATTTAGTGTAGAAAATCTAACTCTAGTGACATCACAGCATGATAGAACAATGAGTCCCAAAATTTATGAGAAACCAGTGGAAAGGGAAGCATCTGAATAGTTGTCATATGGAGATACTTTGGAGTTTTCAGTAGGAAACTAGTACAAAAATTTAGTTGGAGTTGCACATCAAGAGAAGGAACAGGAAACTGTGGCAACTCTGACACAGTCAATGTTGTCCACAATTCCCATATGAAAGAGCAACGGATGACACAGGATGAAGCTAAAGAAAATGTCAGAGGAAGATGTTCTGGAACTTTCTATAGAATGCCCCAGGAAAAGGAAAACAAAGAATGTGCCCTTAAAAGAATGACCTAAGGGAAGAGTTGCTTGATTTAAGAGTTGGTTAGAAAATTGCATTAAAATTAATGAAAGAAATGGGTTACAGAAGTCAATAAGACACAGAATGTTAGAAGTTTGATAAAACGAATGAGTACAGAAATCCGTGTGATATAATCAAAGTAAATAGGATACATTACTGTGCAGCTAATGTCTTAAGAAAACACAGGGCAGTAAGGGAAGGGAAAAAATCAAATGCTATCATGGAAGTTTCGAATAGAAAGAGCAATAAAACATTTAAAGATGAGAAGTGTCATTATTAGAAGAGTACAGGAGAAAGAATAGCTCAACAAAAATACTTATAATGAAAGATGTAATAAAAGCAATGCATAGTATAGTATCAGAACAGACCAGGATCTATCATACACTATATTGCAAATAATAAGCTAAAGATATCAGCAAAGGCAGAAAAACTTGGAAGTTATGGAGATAAGTATAAAGGAAAATAAGCAATTCATTGATGACCCAAAAAAGTTTTATAGAGAATTGAGAAACAAGGCAAAAGGAATAGAAATACCACTACAAAAAAAAAAATCACACATTTTGGAGAAATATCTATGGAGAGCTTGTGGAACATAACAAAAATGCTGAATGGATAGAATAATTAAAATGAACAGTAAGAAGTTCAAATGTACAGGAAATGAAATGGGATTAAGTAAAAGCCAGAGAAATTGAAACAAAATTAAGAAACTGCTAACTGGAAGACACAGATGCAGTACCTGACTTCTGGCTAAAAGTATTGGCATCTCTGAGTAAAAACTATGTATATGCGCACCCAAACAGACACCAACCTGGTTACAACAGGAAAAACTATGCTCCTCCAAGAGTAAAACTGCCAAATACCCTAAAAACTGTAGACCAATAATTTCCCTTCCCATAATGTTTAAACTATACACAAGAATTGATGCCAACAGCTTATAATCATTTAAAAGAAAACTCTCATGGCAATAGAACAAGAGTAACCAAAGAAAGCCACGTGCAACAAAGTATCATTTTTTGTTAAGTCATAAGGGAGAATTGCAAAAAGGCGAAGAATCTTAAGTATGGGACAGACTGCAGAAATGCATTCGACAACATCCCACATTCATGGATAAAGGAGCACTTACAAATGTATGAGATGCACCCTACATTGATCGATTTACATTACTGTGATCATGAAACAGTAGCAAACTGTTTTGCAAGTAAGCCGTGTTAAAGAACAAGTTATTATCCCAGGAATAAAAATTCAAAGGAGAATATTCCATGGTGACTCTGTCACTGCTGCTCTTTTGTCTTGCCCTTAAACTGTTAAGCTGTCTACTTAACAGATTAGATCATTTACAATTTGGCTCCCAGGAAACAAGTGTAAAGATTTCTCGTCTTTTTGTGGTTGATTTAAACCTTCCATCAAACAAGGAACTAAAAGCACAACTGCGAGTGGTCCAAACTTTCTCAGACGATATAATGTCATTTGCTCTTGATAAATGTGCAAAAGCAACCTTTAAAGCAGGAAAACTGCAGCACCAAGAAAATATCAGTCTGGGACAGGAATGTGACATAAAAGAACTTGAGCAGGAGGGAGTGTATAAATATTTGGGATTTGATGAAGGATTGACAATGAAACCTAAATAAGTGTGAAAAAAATTGTATATTTTAGAAAACTGAAATTAAAATTAATACTGAAAACTGCTATAACATCCAGGAATAAAGTTCAAGCTATAAACAAATTTGTTCTTGTTGTTCTAACTTGTAGTTTTGGGGTGACTGGCTGGCCCCAAAAGGTATTGCATCAGTTGAACAGGAAAACAAGTAAAATGCTTCACACATCAAAAATCACTGTTTACCAATATTATATATTCCTCAATGTGCTTCCATTCACAGGTCACAGTATCCTTGCATCTGGGATTCCCTGCCTCGGAGAGCCCGACATCCGGCCAGTATACAAAAGTCTACTGTTGCTTTAATGCATGCCATACATCACACGTGTGCTCCTTGCGTAGTGTAGAGCATAAAGGTGACATCCGGACGTACCATACTCAGTCTTTACTGGCAGTCTGAGCGCATCTCTCGTTTGTCAGTCTGAATGCCTATATCCTGTTTGCTCATTTCTGGGACGTTGCAGATAAATGCCCCATTGGGGTTTCATTTTTTCTTGACTTTTGGTTGTTTCTGGGGGTTCATTTCATACAGGAAGGATGCCAGTGTGGGAGACAGATTCCCCATAAAGACCATCATGAACATTGTTTATTTGGCCTAGGTGCCTCTCATGATCATACAACCTGCTGTATTTATCAGGCTTTCATACCAAAGAGACTGCAAAATAGGCTTTCTTCCCTTGCTTTTTATCTGGAGAATCACCTACATAAGCTTCTTGCTAAGGATACCATGGAAGTAACTTTCTGCCCCAAGGGTCAGCCTTTAGGGAAGAAGGTTAAGATCAGAATCTTCCACTGTCTAGCCACCACCGGATATTTCTCCCGAAGACGGTGAGAACCTGGTGGTTCGCCCAGCTTTATTGTCGGATTCCTCTGCCGCAACTTGAGTTGGAGGCCGGTTGGGGATCCAGCTCTCAGCATGTTCAATGAGTTTTTGCAGACATCCATTTAGGATGTTCTATGGGAACCATGGTTGATTATTTCTGAGAGGCCTAGGGGTGTTTCTCAGATTTTAGTTAGGGAAGAAGTCCCAACTACTGATGTTATGTTGTCCTATCTCGCCTCCATTATTACGTGTGGGCTCGGAGCCGATCCTCTGCACCGACACGGCCGCTTAGAAAGTCTGAAAACTTCTGACTGGCTCGTGGCTAAAAGGTATCCCAGGTATCCCATGGTGCATGCGCACATTCCCCAGATCTCATTTGCCGCGTCTTCAGTCAGACGCTTGTTTTGGTTGGCCGTGACCAAGTGATTTAGTTCTTTGTTATTACTACTTTTTAGGAGTTTTTGGCTTCGTGTGAAGTGTTATTCTGATTGCCGATAGTTTTATTGTGATACCGATTTGTGTCTATTAACCGAATTTAACTTATTACTGCTATAAAATTCTTGGGCCTGTTGGCCTTCTGTGTGTGGTTCCCACAAGTGTGTGCTTTTAGACTGGACCATTTAACTTAGAGGTGCTGGTTTGTCCCCTTTTTTTTCCTTTGCACTAAGTTCGTTTAAGTTAGAGAACCTAGTAAAACCACTTTTTATCTTTTGTTGTGAGTGTTAGGGCTAGATCTGTTTAAATTGGAGGAACTAGTTCCTCTCGTTGTGAGAGTGCGTTGCTTTTTCTCTACTGCCATTATGTCCGAGGAATATAAAGAGCATAAACGGTCAGGGTTTAAAAAGTGTACTAAATGCTCACAAAAATTGTCCATCACTGATGGACATAGCATCTGTGTGTACTGTTTAGGGGGCCATACATCTTCAAGAAATTTGACTCTCTTGTCATTCCTTTAGCCCTAGAGTGCTCCAGGAATGGAAGAATAAGCTGATCTTAAAAGGCATGTTAAAACCTTCCTTCGAAGAAGACCTAGCCAGTTCTTCCTCCTCTGCTAGGTCGCAGTCTTCTAAAAAAGATAAGGGCAAGACCTCTAAAAGGCCTTCTCCAGCCTCAACTTCTGTCTCTGAACCTCCACAGGAGTTACCAAAATCGGAGCTGGCCTCTGTCTCTTCGGCTCCACTGTCCTCGTAGCCAATTGAGATTCTGGACACAGACCTTGCAGTATCTGCAGCAAGTGCTTCGGTGCTGGTCACTAGCAATCCTGTTCGGAGCCGGTCTACAGAACATTCCACCGGTCTCCCCTACTCTGAAATCGCCTATATTGCAGAGAGCAAGGTCTCCGATACTGGCCCTCAGATCCTCCAGGAGCTTATCTGAAGAAGACATTGAGAGAGTGGTGCTCAGACTCTAAGTCGTCGGCCTTGCCAAAATTTATCGACTCCGACCATTTCTGTCTCTGAGCAGACTCCTGCTACCAATCCTGCTCTTTTTCCTCCTCCAACCCAGATTAGGAGTTTGGAGCTGATGCTGTTGGTACCGACTATAGTGGTGTCCTCTGCTCCAGCACCCCGTGTGGTTTTCTCAGAGTCGAGCTCTGCTCCGACACTATCGGCGCCGTCCAAAGTGTATAGGGTCCGAAGCTGTTCAGTCGGGCTCGAGGGGGACACTTGGAACCGAACCTCTTCGGTGCAGAGTCATCTTCTTGGTGCGTCGGCCCGCGTGAGCTCGGACCCTACATCATTCTTGGAGCCGATTCCTTTGGAGCCATCGGCACCTACACTCTCTTCGGAGCCGGAGCGCCATTCAGAGCCGGAGGAATCTGTCTTCCTGAGGATGAGGAGCATGTTGGATAGTTCATCAGTACCATGTAGGAGTACCGATGCTATACTCCCTCAAGCACCGACTACAGTCTCAGCATTCTCTCCCCCGGGATGGTAAAGATTCACAGCCTCAAGAACCCTATTTGGGTGGTCCCAGTTCTTCCGAGACCTCCCCAGAAGACCCCGCTGAAGAGCCACCTCGGAAGAGATCATGCAAGAGGAAGCATGCAGACTCCCCTGATAAGTCTGTCACATCTGACACTGACCTTGATGAGTCGGAGGGGGTCCCCTAAGTTGTCCTCTGAAGATGTTTCCTTTGCAGGCATTTTGGAGATCCTCGGGCAGAGAGGCGGCTGGCCCACCGTTACCCTGTCCGATGAGGAGTCAGTGTATCTGAAGGCTTTTGGGTCTCAACCCTCAGCTTCATGGGTGTCTCCTCCATTTGACGAATTACTGGATCTGGTGAGTCAGAAAGCATGGCAGACTCCTGATGCCATGGAACCGGTCCCCAGCAGGCTGAATAATTTCTTTCCACCCCTAAAGACAAAGAATGTTTATCCAAGGGTTTACCTGTTGATGCCATGGTGGTGGCGGCGGCCACTAAGAAAGAGCTAGCAGAGACGACTTCTATCCATCCACCTAATAAGGAATCCCGTACGATGGATAAGTACGGGAAGCATATCTTCTCTTCAGTGGCTTTTACGCTCCGATCGCTGAACTATCATATTTTACGAGACTTCAGGGAGATCTCCTAAAGGAGTTTAGGAGATGCTCTTCAGGGTACCTCTACTAAAGCAGTCCCATCTACAGTGTCTGCTCATTTGGCTACTCTCACATCTATTGCTAACTCCTCCATGCGGCTGATTTCATATGCAGCTGATGGTGCGAGTAGGGCGGCGGGTTCAGGAGTCTCCTTAAGGAGACATTCCTGGATGCGCCTATGCAACTTTGCTGAGCCTTTCAAGTCTACATTCACCAATGCTCCCGTGGACGGATCCTCTCTTTTTGGACCCAAGGTGAAAGATACCCTCACCAGGTTGTGAGCAGGAAGGAAAGACTCTCTCTGCCGTGAGAGTCCGTTTTACCATTCCTTTTAGACCTTACCCTAAAGGTCAGAAGAGCAGCAAAATGTGGTTCAAGAAATCCGAGACCTTTCCAGGACACACAGGGTGATTCCTCCTTCAGAGGCAGGGGAGGAGGACATAATGGTAGACGTCGCTCTAGAGGCAGGGGAGGCCCACAAAATCAGGGAGGTCGTGATTCCTTTCACGACCGTCCCTATCAGCGTTCCTGATGTGAAACCCGACTGTGCGTCTCTGGAGCCGGTCGGGGGTCGCCTGTCCTTGTACCCAGAAGCCTGGCTAAATCTCACTCGAGACAAGTGGGTACAAGACATTATCACCAGAGGTTACTCCTATACCCTTTTCCCTTCCACCACGCCCTACCAAAAGGATCCCAGATGTACCACCCAATCACAGGGATCAAGCGGCTATAGAGAGAAAAAAGCTGCTATTAAAGAGTCATCCAAAAGGCCCCAACAGACCAGACAGGATTCGGAATATACCCCAGGTTCTTTTTAGTTCCAAAAAGAACAGGGGACTTGGAGACCCATCCTAGACCTCAGCAGGTTAAACGAGTATGTAAAGAAGTCCAAGTTCCGAATGGTCACTCTACAATCCATACTCCCTCTGTTAGGGAGAGACAGCTGGATGCGCTCACTAGATCTCCAGGATGCCTACTACCACATAATGATGGACAAAGCATCAAGGAGCTACCTACGCTTCCGGCTGGGAGCCAATCATTACCAGTTTCGGGCGCTGCCCTTTGGTCTCACCACAGCCCCCTGGGTGTTCACCAAGTGCATGGCAGTAGTCGCACCTCATTTGAGGCATCAGGGAATCAGTCTTTCCATACCTGGACGATTGGCTCCTGACCGCCACCACCAGGCATCGCCTAGTTCAGTCGAGAGATTCCACAATCAAGCTCTGTTCCCAGTTGGGAATCTCGATAAACTGGGAAAAATCCTCTACTTTGCCCACTCAGTTTATAACTTTTATAGGAGCAAACATAAACACGGTCGATATGATAGCCAGACTACCTACAGACAGAATACAGAATCTTGTGCAACAAATTTACAGGATACTTCCCCTTCGACGAGTCAAAGCGAAGGTGGTGTTGCAGCTTCTCGGATCTATGGCGTCGACCATAACCTTGGTACCTTTAGCAAGACTACATATGAGAATACTCCAATGGCTCCTGTCATCCCAGTGGTCCTCTACATCCTCAGATTCTGATTACAGATTCTTGCAAAAAGGACCTACGCTGGTGGATTCAACCAGGTCATCTTACCACAGGGACGCCCTTTGTACCACACCAACCCATTGCTACTATGACCACGGATGCCTCTCCGATAGGGTGGGGGGGGGCATTATCTTGGCAGGACTGTCCAAGGCACATGGCAAGAGCAGGAGGCCCATCTGCATATCGGTGTCCTAGAGATGAGAGCGGTGCTTCTAGCGTTGCAAGCACTTCACGACTTTCTTCCTCTAGGGATGATAGCTATCCAGATCGACAACATGTCGGTGGTCAGGTATCTAAATAAACAAGGGGGGCCCGGATCATACCTCTTATGTCGAGAGGCCCTGCGAGTTTGGAATTGGGCGATTTCTTCCCAATGCTTTCTCATTGCAACACACATCCCGGGGACTTCCAATGTGATGGCGGACAAGCTTAGCAGGGCTATATTGTTACCTCACGGATGGTCCTTAAACCAGAAAATAGCCAGTATGATCTTCCACAAGTGGGGACAACCCTGCTGCAATCTCTTTGCCAGCCCCATCAACACCAAATGCAGCACCTTTTTTTCTCTCATCCCCCCTCCGGGAGAGTCTCCGAGATTCACTAGGCCACAATTGGCCCCCGGGACTCCTTTATGCTTTTCCTCCTTTTCCACTCATTCCCAAGGTCATACAGAAAGCAATGTTGTTGGGAAGCAAGATGATCCTCATCACTCCTTATTGGCCTCGTCAGATTTGGTTCCCTTTACTCGGGCCTCACCTGTTAGACTATCCATGGACTCTGGACCCAGTGCCAGACCTCCTGACACATATGTCAGGTTCTGTTCACCTCAGTCTCCACACACTCAAACTGACAGCGTGGCTGTTCCAGTTCCGTCACTAGTCAGGCTTCATGATCTGTCTCCAGCTGTAACTCATATTAACTCTTCTCACAAGCCTTCGACTACAAAATTGTATCACAGTAAATGGAAGACATTTTCCATATGGGCACACAACAGAGAAGTTGATCCATTTACAGCTTCCATTACTATTGTTCTAAAGTTTTTCAGAAGTCTTTCACCAGGGTTCAGTGGCTGCTACACTCCCAAGTTCAGCTAGCAGCAATATCTAATTTTCATGTGGGGATTAATGATTCCAGTCTTATGTCTCACAAACTGTGCAAATCTTTTCTTAGAGAGTTCCATGATGTTAAAACCTCCTGTACAAGACCCCATTCCTCCTTGGGACCTGAATCTAGTCCTGTCTAGACTTACTCTGCCACCTTTTGAACCAGCCTATAGTTGTCAGTTGAAATTTCTGTCTTGGAAGACTCTTTTTCTGGTAGCAATAACCTCAGCCAGACGAGTTTCTGAATTACAGGCCCTGCCTGTTAAACCTCCATATTTAATTTTTCACAAAGACACTGTCTCTCTCCGGACCAGTCCTTCTTTTATTCCTAAAGTCTGTTCTCAGTTTCACTTAAACCAAACAATTGAATTGCCAGTGTTCTTCCCTAATCACTCCAATAAAGCAGAGTATACATTCCACCAATTGGATGTGCATAGGCAACTGTGTTTCTATATCCACAGGACCAAAGGATTTAGAAAATCAGAACAGCTGTTTGTTTCTTTTGCTGAGGTGAGAATGGGCTTGCCAGTTTCCAAGGTTACACTATCGAACTGGATCTCTAGTTGTATTTAGTTTATTTACAGTTCTCAGGGAAAGGAGTTACCTTTTAAAGATAAAGCTAATTCTACCAGGTCTTTTTCTACTTTTGCTGCTTTCCAAGCCAGGACAGCTATTGATAATATATGTGCAGCAGCAACATGGGCTACCCCTCATACCTTCATTTCCCATTATAAATTAGATTTAACTTCCAGTATTTTCCAGTGAGCCACCCATTCAAGATGCTAAGGATGCTGTCCCACACATAATGGAGGCGAGATAGGACTACATAACATAAAGAAGTTATGTACTCACCATAACGTTCCATGTATGTAGTCCATCTCGCTGAACATTATTACGAACCCACCCACCAGCCCCCTTCCTGGAGGATCTGGATACAGTTTTTCCTTTTCTACAGTGGTTTTTATTACAGTTTATTCTTCCAGACCTTTGTCCTTTTTCCTGTCTTATCCTGATAGACTAGTAGCAAACAAGATCTGGGGAATGTGCGCATGCACCATGGAATACCTTTTAGCCACGAGCCAATCAGAAGTTTTCAGGCTTTCTAAGCAGCCGAGTCTGAGACGAGGATCAGCTCTGAACCCACCCGTAATAATGTTCGGCGCGATGAACTACATATATGAAACGTTATGTTGAGTACATAATTTCAGTTTTTTATTGAATGCTGTCCTGGATCAGACCCTTCTATTTTTTTACCGGGCAGAAATTCCATTAATGAAAAAACCACAACTAAACAGGTCTCTCTCTTGCTCCTAGGGATCCATAGTGTGAGTGGCGGGTTTTCACTCAAAGTTTGTTTAATACTTAAATGGCATTAAAACCTCCTCATGGGGTTTCTGTTCCAGCTCCCCCTTGGTCCTCTAACTCCCTTTAAAAGGCCCAAGGAACAGGATTCCTCTGAGAAGGAGTTGGATTCTGATGAGTAAGGCAAGGGATTCCTTATCAGAATCCAACTCCTTCTCAGGGGAATCTTTCTCCTTTGGACTGTGGGTCAGAGGAAGAGGAATCTTAACAGTCCTGATACTACCTTCAAAGAAATTTCTTTTGGGGACACTATCTGCAGGATGATGGAATTTTTAAAATGGGATTATGTTCAGGTCTCTGAACTCCATAAGAGATACTATGAGTTGCTGCAGGTGGAATCTCTGAAACCTTCTGCTATTCCTCCTGTTTAGGCTGCTTTGTTGGATGCATTTTCCAATGCCTCTAAAGCTCCTGATTCTATGACCCTGCTTCCAAGAAACCCGGTAGGTTTTATAGGGTGCCTGAGTACTGTAACTTTTTGTACAAATGTCATGCTGCTGACCCCTCAGTGGTGTTTGTAGCCTCTGACAAGCACTCATTTGCTTCCTTCACCCAAGTTACTGCCTTTTGTTAAAGATGGCAGAACCATGGGAAGGCTAGGGTGAGGTTTACGCCTTGGCTGTCTTGGCTTTTAGGGCTGTTCATTATCAGACCCATATGTCCAGGTATGTGTTGGCTCTCCTTTCTCAGGCTTGTCCGGTTATTTCTGATCTCCCCGACTTTGAGGGTAAAGCTTCTGCTCCTTCCTCGTCAAGGACTTCCTCTCACATGGTTAGTCATTCCATCAAGTGCCTGATAATATCAAGGTTACATTGATCTCTTAATGATAAACACTTGCTTGGGGAAGCTGCTGCTGGTTTGTTTAAGTCCGTTTAGGATAAGGGAAAGGCCTTAACAGGAACACAAGCATGTCTCTCCTGTTCCTAAATTTCAAAGAAACTACGTCAATATGCCTGCCTTTGTTCACAGGCAATCTTCTCCCTCCTACTAAGGGCAAAACGAGTGACAAACGGGCTCCTCCTAAGGCTACTCAAACTTCAGGGACTCTAAAGCCTTCCTTTCCAGATAAACAGGTGCTGTCTGACCATCTGTCTCTTCCCAGCCATGTTCTTCTTTCTCTTTGCCTTTCTCTCTCCCCCTCTCTTCCTGTTTGGCTTCAGATTACTCAGGAGTTTTGGTTTTTGTCAGTTATTTGCCAGGGGTATTTCATGGTGTGGAAATCCCATCCCCATTTTATGGGCATTCTTCAGCCTCCTTGGGAACAACTCCCTTTTTTCTCGGAGGTACTTGGAGACATTTTGACACTGGATACTACTCAAAAGGCCCCTGTGTCTCGATGGGGAAAGGGGGTTTACTCCAGAATCTTTCTAGACTATGTTCTTCGTGTTTCACTGTTGCATTCATTACATTTTGGGTTATCTGCTTGCAGGTAGCCCTCAGTCGTTCTGATTAACAAAGTCTTGGGTCCTGCGTTGGTTGCTGTCCCTTCTTCCATGACGTCAGGTCGTCAGGGGTATAAAACATGCAGTTTTACATCAGTCTTTCTTGACGTGTGGGAAGCAGAAGCAGTTCACAAGTGCCGGTCGGCCGACTCCTGAAACTTTCATTTTTGTGTTTCAGAACCGAAGTCTTCAACTAAAACTAAGTACCCCGTTGGGGAAACATTTTCTTGCTCCTTACCAATGTCAGTACAAGTTAATAATTGCATTACTTGTGGAAAGCAAATTCCTCATAAAGATTTTCATTCGTACTGTATTCCTTGCCTCGGCCCTGACCACGACGTACCTTGTCAGTTTTGTGCTTTATTTAATCAGCGCACTCTCTGTCGTCTGTATATTTTCACCTCTAAATATTTTGGTTCATGGTTTAATTATCCAGATATGTTGTCTGTTAGCCATCCGACTACTGGGATTCTGAAAAAACGTAAAGATAAACACAGAGACAGGCCGCCGAGGTCCAAAACTGCTGACGCCGCTTCTCCTAAGCCAGTCGCCAGTACTCAGTGAGGCGCTTTTGCAGCCCCTGATACCCGCTACTTCTGATTCGCAGGCCTGTATTGAGACCCATTCGGAGTACGGTATGCCACAAGATGCTTCAACTATGGATCCCGCGGATGTCTCTACCTTAGATGTGTGTGGAGCCGCTGTGCAGGCACCGGCTTCTGAGGGTGTATTCAGGCCTATGGACTTGCATATTAAACAGACGCCTCCTTCTTTACTTGGGCCTAAATCTCGATCCATACATAAAAAACAATGCCCAGGCCACATGCTCAGGCCTCTATGCCTACATAACAAATGATAAGAATGGCTGAAGATGTAATAACTCTGATCAGGGGTAGCCAACCCCCCCCCCCCTTCTAAGAGGCCTAGGACTGAAGATGATTATGAATCCTCTGATCAGGATTCTGTTTCTGATTCTTCTGATGATCTGGATTTGCCCTTATCTACTTATGAAGATTCTGATGCAGAGGACTCCATTCCCTCTGCTTCCCCTCCTGAAGATTTTTCTATTGGGGAAACATTACATACTCTAAGGGAGCATTTCCACTGGGAAAGCCAGGATTTTTCTGATTCAAAAAAGAGGCTTAGGGATTTCCTTCTCCTAACTCAGCATAGGCTTTTAGCTATTCCTCCTGTACGAGACATTGTTGATGCTTTTTCAGAATCTAGTTTGGCCCCTGATTCCCGGCCTCCTGTCCCAGAAAACCTGACCGATACTACAGGGTCCCTGAGTCCCACAAGTTCCTTTTTAAAAATCCTATTGCAGATCCAGTGACTATTTCACAGGGGCCCAAGGGCATTAAGGCTTCTACTACTAAAAATCCTACCCCTTCTGATAGAGACTCTAGGGCGCTGGATAGATGGGGTAAGAAGATTTACAATTCTGCAACCTTGGCCATTAGGGCTTTAAACTGCCAGTGTCGTATGTTAAAGTATCAGCAACATGTTATTGGACTGCTTAAACAGAAAATGATGTTGATTCCTGGCTGTGTGGAAAATAAAGAATTGCAGGATTTAATGTATTCTGCTGAACAAGCTGGAAAACATACTTTGCATTGTGGTTTTGATTCATTAGAGGCCTCGTGCAGGGCTGCTGTTACTGGGTCTGTGCTCAGAAGGCATGCTTGGCTTAAGGAGCAATCTTTGCCTGATCATGTTAAAGCTAAATTGTTGGATGCTTCTTTAAATCAGGACCGCCTGTTTGGCAACAAGGCTGAAGAAGTTCTTAAAAAGATGGAAGATAAAGCTAAATCTATGCAAACCTGTTAAAGGTTTTTTACAAGTTCAGCCTCCTAGATTTAGTAGGCACTGACCCTCTAAGAATTGGTCCTTTCCAGCCCCTTCCAGGTCTTCTCAAGCCAAACCCAGACACAGCAAAAACCCCAGGTTTCCGTCCCAAGGGACGCACAGAACTAAGCAGTGGGGGGCCTCCACTTCCAAATCTGGGAGTAATAAGACTCCCCCCATGGTAAACTGTCTCAATTACTTCCTTTTAAAATTTCCAAGCACTTATCAACTGACTGCCCCTTTGGGGGGAAAGGTTGCTCTTCATGCAAAGAATTGGGAACTCATTACCCAGGACAAATGGGTTTTAAATAGTGTCCCAGGGATACAGATTTCACTTCCACACGTTGCCAACACTTAGAGGGTGGCACGACCTACCCCCAAATCAGTGAGCAGAGGCCCAAAAACAAGTACTTTCTCTGTTAAGCATGGGTGCTATTCAGCTGGTACCAGAAGAGGAAAAATGATAAGGTTTCTACTAAAGACTTTTCCTGGTACCCAGAAAAGACAATTCATGGCATCCTATCCTGGACCTGTCTACTCTAAACACCTTTTTGGAGATTCCAAAATTTAAGATGCTGACTCTTCACCAATTACTTCCTATGCTAGGCAAAGACGCCTGGTTGGCAACAATAGATTTGAAAGAAGCATACCTGCACATCCCAATCAGGAAATCTTGCAGAAGGTACCTAAGCTTCAAAGCAGGCTACACGCACTTCCAGTTCTCTGCACTGCCCCTTGGCTTATCTACTGCGCCTAGGGTATTCACAAAGTGCCTAGCTCCAGTTATTGCATTTTGCAGGTAAAGAAATATTCAAATATGCCCATACCTGGATGATTGTCTAATTCAGGCAGAAAGCCAGGACATACTTTTGAATCATCTGGTCTTTGTACAAAGGGTTTTAACTTGTCTGGGGTACACCATAAATGAAAAGAAATCACACCTGGTACCCTGTCAACAAATTATAGTCCTGGGAGCAAGCTTGAATACAACTTCCTAGGTGGCTTACCTCACGCCAGAGAAACAAATTAATTTGACAACCTACTTCAAACAAGTGGCCACAAAAACCCTGCTTATCTGCAAGACAAATACTGCAAGCCTTGGGGTTCATGGCCTTCTGCATTCTTCTAATTCCATATGCAAGACTTCATATGAGGAAACTACAGTGGTATCTAAAAAGCCTATGGTGTCAACATTCTCAATACCTAGAAACAATGATTCCTATCATACCTTGCCTATGCCTAAACTTTCTTTGTTGTGCAGAGGCCTGCCAACAAAACAAGGGACTACCTTTCACACCACCCCATGCCGCCCAAACCCTAACAGACATCAGAATATGCATGGGGGGCTCACCTGGCAGGGAAGTGCATTCAGGGCAATTGGAACCCAAGTCAAATGCAACTGGTATCAATCAAAAAGAAATGTTAGCTGTACAGAATGCGCTGACAGCCTTCAAGGACCACATTCTTCCAGGACAACTAATGGTAAAGACGGACAACACCACTGTTATGTGGTACATAAACAAGCAGGGGGGGGTACACATTCTTACCCCTCTGCAGACTAGCCATGGCATTGTGGAACACAGCCTTGAGCTACCAGGTGCACCTACAAGCTCAATTCCTGCCAGGAAAATTAAGCAGAAAACTCATGGACCCACACGAGTGGAAACTGGAACCAAGGATTTTCAACATGTTGACAAGCAAATGGGGGAGCCTAGATATAGACCTGTTTGCCTCTCCCCAGAACTACCAATTGGACAAATTTTGCACAAGGACTCCCCACAAACAAGCCTGGAAAATGGATGCTCTGTCCTTCAGCTGGAAAAACCTACCAGTCTATGCCTCCCCTGCCTCTGCTCTCCAAAGTACTACTAAAAATCAAACAGGACAAACCAGGGATGATTTTGATTGTTCCAGGCTGGCCGCGTCAATACTGGTACCCCCTTCTGCACAGTGTGTCACGGTTATCTCCATGGCACCTGCCTCAGACTCCTTCCCTGCTGTTTCAGCAGGAGAACCAGATTCTATACTCTCAGCTTCTAACACTGAACCTTGCAGCCTGGCTAATTACTTAATCTCTCCTTTACCATCCCTCAGCAAACCTGTGATGGATGTCATTTTAGAGGCAAGGAGGCCTAGTACTAGAAAATCTTATGCTGAAAAATGGAAAAGATTCTGTGCCTTGGACCAATCTCAAGGGATGAGCACAGCAGCGCCCAATTTACCTCAGATTTTACAATACTTAACTGAGATGCTTCACAAGGGCCTGTCTTTTTCTTCCATTAAAATCCACACCTCAGCCATTTCAGCTCATTATAGCACAGAACCTTCCCTCTTCTCTCATCCACTGCTCAAGCAGTTCTTCAGAGGGGCCAAAAATTTGAGACCACCCAGGAGAGTTCCAACCCCAGCCTGGGACCTTAACTTTGTCTAAGAGAAACTCCCTCTACCTCCTTTCGAGCCAGCTGCTACTGCAGACTTAAAATTTTCTTTCTTGGTAAACGGCTTTTCTTTTAGCAATCACTTCAGCTAGAAGGGTATCTGAATTACAGGCCCTTATGGCAGTGGAGCTTTTCGTCATCTTTCATGCGGACAGGGTGTCCCTCAGAACCAATCCATCCTTTATGCCCAAGTTGGTATCCAGTGTGGCTCTTAATCAGTCCATTAATTTGCCAACCTTCTTTCCCAATCCACAGAATAAAGGGGAACGGATACTGCATTCGTTAGATGTGCACAGACAACTTGGATTCTACTTAGACATGGCTAAACCTCAAAGGAAATCTGAACAACTGCTGGTGGCATTTGCTGCAGGGGCAGAGGGGAAGGCTATTTTAAAGCAAACCATTTCTAAATAGATAAGCCATTGCATTCATTTCTGCTTAACCTATCCACCAGGGATTAGACTCCACCAGGGCTGCATCTACCTCTACAGCCTTTGTCAGAGGCGTCCCTACCAGGGACATCCTAGAAGCTGCTACCTGGAGTTCTGTACATACTTTCACCAAGCATTATCATTTGCCAATTTTCTCTAAATCCAGAGCTGGCTTTGCCACTGCAGTCTTGCAGGGCCTTATAGCTGGCCCTAATGCTATCTAAATTCCTCCTCCCAACCATAGCTTTGGGAATCTACCCAAATGTAATGACTGCAACAGTGAAACACGAAGAACATAGTACAGTTGTGTACACTTACCATAAATGTAGATGTTTGAGTGTATTCACTGTTGCAGTCCTGGTTACCCTCCCTCCAGCCCCCTAACTTTTGAATATACCTCTACATCTGAAGTAGTTAACTTCATTTTATCTGCAACCTATGGGTATATCGATCCATATTGGATCAGAGCTGGCAACTTTTTTTCTAGCATCTGCTCCAAGCTCCTTCCTTTACCCATAATGCCCTACATCTCCTATATTCCCCCAGATCTTGTTTGCCGCGCTAGTAGTGTGCATCGTGGTCTCCTTTGCTCTGAGCTCAGGGATAGTAAGTTGTATTTTTTTCTGGTATCTAGGAGTGCTTTAGGAAAATTTTTCCCTTCCTCCCCTTGTGTAGTATCTCGCTTGGTCGCTGGTGTTTAAAAAAAAAAGTTTTGTTTAGAGTAGTAGTTAGGCCTGCCCTTCCCCTACCTGTGTTGTGTGTGTTTCTGTAGAGGTAGTGTTTATACCTTTTCAGTGCAGGACTATGGCTGACCAGCCGAAGCCTGTCTTTAAAAAATGTACAGAGTGTGGCCATAAGCTCTCCCCGGTCGATTGTCACACACTGTGTGTAATTTGCTTGGGAGTGGCACATTTGTCCACTCAATGTGCTGTCTGTTCAGGTTTTAACCCTAGGGCCCTTAAGGATCATACGGCCAAGCTAGTTGCCAAAGGCCTTCTCCCTGCTGCCATGGTGGAATATGCCTTGGCCTCAGTCTCTAGTGTACCACCTCCCACCCAGACAGGGACTCAACCTCCCTCTTCTTCTGGTGATGGGTCTTCTAATGACAAATCTTCAGTCAGCGTGACTGACAAAGAAAAAGAGAGAGAAAAAGATAAAGGCGCATAGAGGAAAGGGATTAAAAGGACAGGCATCATAAGAGATCCCCAGACAGGGAGCTCTTTCTCAGCCACCCAGCTAAGACCATGAGGCCTGTTTCTCCACGGCTCCAGTCTCCTTGTTTATCACCGGAGCCGTTGGAACATTCTGACCCGAAGCCTTCCTCCACACTGCGCAGACCAGCCAGATCCGGATCGGTGGCCTCTTAGAGGTAGATTCGGAGCCTATTGGACATGGATATGGGCAGGATGATGCAGAGATTTATCCAGACCCAAATTCAGATGGGATTCTTGCCAGACCCCCCTCCCTCTGGAGAGGGGATCTCCATGCCTCTTTTCTGCCCCATCTCTCCTTCCCTGATCCGTGCTTCGGCTTCGGGGCTCTTGGATCCGAGGTTTTTCGGAGCTGGTAGCTCGGCGCTGACAGTTCCTCCAACCTTGGCTCCGACTGTTTCCTCTAGTTCCTCTGATCCGACTTGTTCGGATCCAAGTGAGACTCAGCGCTGCAGACAGGGAGTCGGACCCAGGGAATGGATCCTTTGGCTCCGACCTTTTCGTATCCGATCCGTTCCCTCAGATCTCAGGCTACCCTGGCTTCTGCTCCGGTCCTCGCTTCGGATCTGGGGAGGGCTTCTCCCTCGGCCTTCGAAGTGGTGGAGAGGGATCTCTCCCAGGGATTGAGACCCCAGCCCATCCCCTCAGATACCACCCAGGCCCCCCTGGATTTGGCGATGACTCCCTTCATCCAGTCTCGGGGACAGCCCATGCCAGAGGATCCCCAGGATAATTTCCCTGAGGAAACCCCTGCGGCTCATGGATCCCCTTCTGAAAGTCCCACTGAAGAGGTTCACCATAAGCGCAAGTGCAAAAGGAGGCACTTGGACTCCCCCGAGTCCCTCACTACGGACACTGACTTAGATGAAGGAGAAGGTTCCCCCAGGTCACCTCCCGAAGACGTCTCCTTCGGATAAATTATGGAGATCTTCCGCCAGAGGGGAGGTTGGTCAGCCCCAAATCTTCTGGGGATGAGTCAGTGTTCCTGGAAGCCTTTGGCACGGGCCCATCTACTTCCTGCGTGTCCCCACCAGCAGACTCCTTGGTGGACCTTTTCACCACGAGGGCATGGAAGGAGCCTGACACCGTAGATCCCATCCCCAAATGCCCTGACAAGGTTTTATCTCCCCCTTCTGACAGGCAACCCTGGTTGAAAGGGGCCCCAGTTGATGCTATGTTTGTTGCAGTGGCCACAAAGAAGGAACTAGCACAGGAGAGTTCCTCAGTCCACCCTCCAGACAAGGAGTCCAGCTCAGTGGATAGGTTTGGGAAGTGTCTACTCCTCGGCGACCTTTTCTGTCCATGCACTGAATTATTTGGCACATGTGATTCGGCTTCAGTGAGACCTTGCTTCAGAATTCGCTGAGTCACCCCCAGAGTCTTTATCGCCGCAGGACAGTCGTTCTCGGTGAAAATGTCTACTCCTGAAGTCTGTCTCAAACACGTCAATGCGGCTCCTTTCCCATGCCACGGAAGGAGCAGCTAGGGTGGCTGGGACAGGCATAGCCATGAGGTGTCATGCCTGGCTCAGGTTGTCTCAGTTCGCGGACCCTTTTAAGGTGTCATTTATCAGCGCTCCCTACGACGGTTCTTCCTTTTTTTGGGAAGACAGTACGTGACGCACTTGTCCAGAACGAAAAGGACGGGAAGACTGTCTGCCGTCGGAGTCCGCTTCTCTAACCCTCAGCGGTCCTTCTCTAGGAATCAGAGGGCAGAAGAAGATGTGGTTCTGAATCTCGGTTTTCCCAGGATTCTCAGGACAACTATTCCCCTAGAGGCAGAGGGGGACATGATCGCTGACCCAGAGGTAGAGGGGGTCCCAGAAATTTCGGGTCTTGGGAACCCTTTTCTGATAAACCAGTCAGCAGCCCTGAGGGTTGCCTGACTGTCCTACTCTGGAGGCAGTCTGGGGACGATTGTCCTTGCACCCAGTGGCATGGGAGTCCATTACGACAGATTGCTGGGTTTTACAGATGGGATTTGCGGTGTCCCCTTTGTTGCCCCTCCAAATATTACAAAACACCTCCCGGATGTTCCACCCGCTCACAGGGAGGCCGCAGCTCTGGGGGTTTCAAAGCTGCTTGTCAAACGAGCCATCGAACAGGCCCCCCCCCCAAATCAGTCCAGATTAGGCTTCTACTCGAGGTTCCTTTTGGTGCCAAAAAAGACTGGGGACCTTAGGCCCATTCTAGACCTGTCAACATTAAACCTGTCGGTAGCCAAACAGAAATTCCGGATGGTCACCCTACAGTCCATTCTACCTTATCTCCTAGAGTGCGACTGGATGTGCTCGTTAGACCTCCAGGATGCTTGCTACCACATCAAAATACACAGAAGCTCCAGGAGGTTTCTGCGCTTCCGACTGGGCGCCAGTCATTTTCAGTTCAGATCCCTACCCTTTGGTCTCACCACAGCCCCCAGGGTGTTCACCAAGGTAATGGCAGTCGTAGCGGCTCACCTGAGGCTTCAGGGTATTCAGGTGTTTCCATACCTGGACGACTGGCTCTTAGCTGCGCCCAACAAGCATCACTTGTGTCTGGCCCGAGATTATTTAATTCAGTTGGCAGATCTACTGGGAATTAGTCAATGTTCACAAATCCCATTTGCAACCAGTACAAGTTCTATACTTCATTGGGGCACGGTTAGACACTTTGCAGATGAAGGTATTCTTAACTCCAGACAGGATCCTACACCTCAGATGACACATAGCTCAGATAGCGAACTCCAAGTCTTCAAAGGCGAGCGAGGTTCTCCAGGCTGTGGGCTCCATGGCTGCTGCCATATCGATTCTCCCTTGTGCGTGCCTTCACATGCGGGTTCTTCAATGGACTCTGGCTGTTCAATGGTCTTGGCTAGATGTACCCATGGAATTTCCGATCAAGATCAGTCACATCTGCAGGACACCTCTTCTTTGGTGGTTTTCACCGGAGATATCAAAAGGACGCCCGTTTGCGTCATCTCCAGTCCAAGCCACAGTGACCACGGATGCCTCCCAACTTGGGTGGGGGGGGGGTTACTGTTTGGGAAGGACAGTCCAAGGCACGTGGTCCCAGTCAGAGACCAAGTTGCACATAAATGTTCTAGATATGAGGGCAGTGCTTTTAGCATTGGAAGCCTTTCACACAGTCCTCCCTCAGATTGATTGCAATTCAGTCAGACAAACTTGTCTGTTGTCTGGTATATCGACAAGTAGGGGGGAACCAGATTCTACTCTATATGTCACGAGGCCATGAGATTGTGGGAATGGGCGATTTTCCACCGGTCGGTTTCTGATAGCAACTCACATCCCGGGGTGCTCCAACATTTTAGCAGACAGATTGTCTGGCCATTCTGATGCCTTACGAGTGGTCTCTGAAACAGTCAGTAGTGGAGGAAATTGTCCTTGCATGGGGTCAGCGTTGCTGCGCTCTCTTCGCATCTCCTTCCCCTTCCAACGCGAAGTGCAGCAAGTTCTTCGCTCTGATTCCCTCACCAGAGGGAAGTCCTCAGAGACGCTCTAGTCCATGCTTGGCCCCCTGGACTTCTGTATGCTTATCCACCATTGCCACTCATTCCCAAGTTTCTTCAGAAAGCTTGCCGATTATGTTGCAAAGTGATTTTCATTGTCCCGTTCTGGCCTCGTCAGGTTTGGTTCCCATTCCTTTGGTCTCATCTCTTAGCTCCCCCGTAGGTTCTGGATCCCTGCCCGGATCTAATTTCCCATCCATTGGGGGCATGTCTGCCTGATCTGGGCAGCCTCAAGCTGACAGCCTGGTTGCTCCAGTTCCGTTAATTGCCAGGACTCCCGGTCTTTTATCCCCAGTAAAATCCATTCTGGTGGCTTCTCTTAAAGACTCCACTAGGAAACTTTATGGCAGTAAATGGAAGCGCTTTTCCATTTGGGCCTCAGAGAAAAATAGATCCCTTTACAGCCCCTGTTTCAGCGGTGTTGGACTTCCTCTCTGGTATCTTTCAGCAAGGAGCTTAGTTTCTCCACAGTGAAAGTACAATTGGCAGCCATTTCCAGTTTTCACGTTGGTGAAGACAACATGGCCTTAGCCTCCTCTAGGCTGTGTAAGGCTTTTCTTAAAGGTACTTTTCTGTTACGGCCGCCTGTCAAGGATTCAGTGCCTCCTTGGGACCTTACTTTTGTTTTACAGGCATTGGTGGCTCCTCCTTTCGAACCTGCAGCTTTGGTGGACTTAAAACGTTGTCCTGGAAAACCGCTTTCCTAGTCGCCATTACATCTGCTAGGAGGGTTTCTGAACTTCAAGCTCTGTCTGCCGTGCCTCCGTATTTGGTCTTCTATAAGGATAGGGTCTCACTTCGTACTAACCCTTCCTTCTTACCTAAAGTGGTATCTGAAGCAAACGTAAGCCAGTCCATTAATCTGCACGTTTTCTTTCCTAACTTCCAAAATAAAGGTGAATACAAACTCCATTTGTTAGATGTTCATAGACGGCTTCGTTTTTATCTTCATAGAATGAAGTCTTTCCGGAAGACGGACCAATTGTTTGATGTTCATCGTGTTACCCTGCTGCAGTCATCACACTTGGGTTATCCTGCCGTCAGGCGATCCCGCAGTCGGCCCAAATTCCAAAATCTTGGTCCGGCGTCAGTTGCTGTCGCTTCTTCTCTGATGCCAGTGCGCCAAGGGTATATAAGAGGCATCCAGCGCCATTTTCTTCAGTCTTTCTTGCCGCGTGGTGCCCAAAGCAGAAGCAGTTCAAGTGCCAGTCGGCCGACACCTGAGATTTTCGATTTTAATTTCAGTCCGAAGTCTTCAATAAAGCTAAGTACCCCGTTGGGGAACATTTTCTTGCCTCAGTCCGATGTCAGAAAAAGTTAACAATTGCATTTCTTGTGGGAAGCAAATACCTCATAAGGACTTCCATTCCTATTGTATTCCTTGCCTAGGCCCAGACCATGACGTCACAGGTTGTCGGTTTTGCGCTAGGTTTAATAAACACACTATCAAACGCCATTTTGACTTCGCACGGCATTACTTTGGTAGTAAATTTAATTATATCATGCCGTTGGAGCAGCCGACGACCGCAATTCATAAAAAACGCAAGGATAAGGACAGGCAGCCTAGGAATAAGCCAGACCCTGAGGCCTCAGCTGGGCCTGTCGCCGGTTCTCCAGTTTTCAGTGAGGCGCCTACGCAGCCCCTGACGACCCCAGAGCTGGAACCCCAGACAGCTGCCGACTCCCTAGCGGAGTCTACTAGGCCGACGCAGCCATCTACTGACACTGGAGCAGAATTAGACACCGGTGCAGAGGAAATGCCTTCGGTTGCAGAAGGTGTCTTCAGACCGACTACACTCACCATTAAATCTTATGCTAAGCTTAAAACTCCTTTAAAGCCTAAGAAAACTGTTAATCAGTCTACAGGTCAAGGCCCCATGCCTAAGAAACAGATGCTTAAGATGGCTGAAGATTTAATTACCCTTATCAGGCGTTCCCATCCCCCTCCTGATAAAAGACCAAGACGAGAGGAGGATTATGCATCCTCTGACCAGGTTTCTCTCTCCTCAGATTCTTCTGAGGAATAGGATTACACATTTCCACCTTATGAGGATTCTGATGCTGAAGACTCTATTCCCTCAGCATCTCCCCCTGAAGACTACTCCTTTGGGGAAACATTACATACCATGAGGGAACATTTCCACTGGGAAGGCCAGGATTACTCAGATTCTAAGAAAAGGCTCCGAGAGTTCCTTTTATTACCCCAGCACAGACCTCTTGCTATCCCTCCTGTTTGAGATATTGTGGATGATGTTTACTTGGAGTCTAGTTTAAATCCTGACACTCTACCTCCTTCTCCAGCCAAACCAGACAGATACTACAGAGTACCTGACTCTCACAAATTCCTTTATAAAAGCCCTATAGCTGACCCAGAAACCATTTCCCAGGGTCCTAAGGGAGCAAAAGCTTCTATGGCTAAAAATCCTGTGCCCTCTGAAAGAGATTCCAGAGCCCTAGATAGATGGAGAAAGAAAATATACACCTCTGCAACTCTGGCTATGAGAGCATTAAATTGCCAGTTTCACATGTTGAAATATCAACAATTCCTGATGTCTCAGTTAAAACAAAAAATGAGCACACATTCAGAACAGCCTGAATTCAAGGAAATGCAGGATCTGTTGCATGCAGCTGAACAGGTGGTCAAGCATACTTCAGTCACAGGGCCCTTAAAAACCTCGCCAATGGGATTCTGCTACCCAGAAAGGAGGAGAAGACAGGCCCCAAGCTAGCAGAAGACAAACACAATGACTCCATCCTCAAACTACCAAGCAAATCTCTCCTGGCAGCTCCCTTGGGAGGAAAACTAGCATTTTTTGCAGACAACTGGCACATCATCACAAAAGACAAATGGGTTCTAAACATTGTCTCTCAAGGATACAGATTCCACTTTCATACCTTACCAAGGATCAAAGGAATGCCAAACCTGCCACCAAATCAATGGGCAGAGGCGCAAAAACAAATTGCAGCTCTCATGAACATGAGAGCCATTTAACAGGTACCTTCACAGGAGCAAGGACAAGGATTTTACTCAAGACTCTTCCTAGTTCCAAGAAAGGACAAAGCATGGAGACCCATTCTTGATCTTTCAATTCTGAACACCTATCTGCAAGTGCCAAAATTCAAGATGCTAACACTCTACAGCAGCTTCTTCCCATGTTGGGCAAGAATGCTTGGCTAGTCACTTTGGACCTCAAGGAGGCATACCTGCATGTCCCTATCAGACAAAATTGCAGAAGATACCTCCGCTTCATTGCAGGTTCAATGCATTATCAATTCTCTGCACTGCCCCTTGAATTATCTACTGCGCCCAGGGTCTTCACAAAATGCCTGGCACCAGTAATTGCATACTGCAGACAGAGGAATTCACATATACCCATACCTGGACGACTGTCTTATTCAAGCAGAAAGCAAGGACATTCTTTTACAGCATCTGGCATTTGTCAAACACCTAAGTTGCCTAGGGTACACAGTAAACGAAAAGAAATCAAAACTAGTGCCCTCACAAAACATAATATTCCTGGGTGCCAGCTTGAATACAACGGCCCAGATGGCTTATCTCACGCCAGACAAATGACAGCTGTTTCAATATTTCAAAATAATGGCAACAAAGACCCAACTCCCTGCAAGAAAAATTCTGCAGGCCTTGGGATTCATGGCATCTTGCATACTACTAATACCATTTGCAAAACTGCATATGAGGAAATTACAATGGTACCTGAAAAGTGTATGGACTCAGCACAGCCACAGCTTGGAAACCATGATTCAACTCATTCCCTGCCTTCAACAGGAGTTTCTATGGTGGGCACAGGCATGTCACCTCAACAAGGGTCAGCCTTTCACCTTACCCACAGCCAAGCAAACTATGACAACGGATGCATCGAACTATGCCTGGGGAGCACACGTGGCAGGACAGTGCGATCAGGGCAAATGGACTACAGATCAGAGACACCTGCATATCAATCAAAAAGAAATGCTAGCAGTGCAGAATGCCCTAACGGCTTTCAAGGACCTTCTGCACCCAGAACAACTACTAATAAGGGCAGACAACACCACAGTTATGTGGTACATAAACAAGCAAGGGGGCCCACACTCCTACCCTCTATGCAGGCAAGCAATGACCTTGTGGAACACTGCACTGTCTTACCAGGTTCAATTACAAGCACAATTCCTGCCAGGAAAGAAAAACACATTTGCAGACTACCCAAGCAGAAACATCATGGATCCACACGAATGGAAACTAGATCCACAAGTATTTGCAATGATCGCTCAAAAATGGGGATGCCCAGACATAGATCTGTTTGCAAGCCCCCACAACCACCAACTTCAAAAATTTTGCACAAGGACCTTCCATCCACTAGCTTGGAAAGTGGACGCCCTCTCATTCAGTTGGAAAACATTACCAGTGTATGCCTTCCCTCCACTGCCTCTTCTAGCAAAGGTACTGCTGAAAGTCAGATTAGAGAGGCCACAAATGATTCTCGTTGTACCAGACTGGTCACGCCAACATTGGTATCCAATTTTAAGGAACATAGCCCAGGCCCACCATGGATTTTGCCACAAATTCCTCACCTGCTCACCCAGCGAGACAATCTGATTCTACACAGCCAGCTCAAGACTTTAAACCTGGCTGCATGGCAAATTACCTAAACAACCAGCCAACACCTTTATCCAAGGCTGTTATGGATGTCATTCTGGAGGCCAGGAGGCCCAGCACCAGGAAAACCTATTCAGACAAATGGAAATGATTTTTGCGCCTGGAACCAGGCTAAAGGCCTAAATCCCCTGGAGCCGAACATTCCTCAGATTCTACAATATTTAACTGAGATGTTACACAAAGGACTTTCCTTTTCATCTATTAAGATCCACGCCTCAGCAATTTCAGCTCATTACAGCACGGATCCTCCTTTATTTTCACATCCACTCCTATGACAGTACCTCAGAGGGGCTAAGAACTTGGACCGCCAAGGAGAGCTCCAACACCTACTTGGGATCTCAACTTTGTCCTGGAAAAGCTTACACTGCCACCCTTTGGACCAGCTTTTTCAACTGATTTAAAATTTCTTTCATGGAAAACTGCCCTACTACTAGCAATAACCTCAGCTAGAAGAGTCTCAGAGCTACAGGCACTAATGGCAGTGGAACCTTTCCTCATTTTTCATCAAATCAGAGTCTCTCTACGAACTAATCCTTCCTTTATGCCAAAGGTGGTATCCAGTGTGACCCTAAACCAAACCATTCACTTGCCCACCTTCTTCCCAAATCCCCAGAACACAGGAGAAAGACTCCTGCACTCTTTGGACATTCACAGGCAATTGCGTTACTACTTGGATAAAACTAAGGCTTTCAGAAAAACTGACCAGCTCTTTGTAGCCTATGCTACAGGATCACAAGGAAAAGCTATCTCAAAACAGACCATTTCTAAATGGATAGGACATTGCATACGTTTATGCTACACACATCATGGGAAACCAGTACCTGCTAACATTAGGTCCCACTCTACCAGGGCTACAGCTACATCAGCAGCCTTTCTCAGGGGAGTGCCAACCAAGGATATTCTGGAAGCTGCTACTTGGAGTTCAGTGCGCACCTTCATCAAACACTATCACTTACCTCTTTTCTCTAAGACTAGAGCTGGTTTTGCCACTGCAGTTTTGCAGGGCCTATTAGCCCCTTCTAACTCTGTTTGACTCCACCTCCCCTCCTTAGCTTTGGGATTCAACCCAAGTGTGATGATTGCAGCAGGGTAACACGATGAACATAGTACAGTTTTGTACCTACCATAAATGTAGATGTTCGAGTGTTCACCCTGCTGCAGTCCAGGTTACCCTCCCTCCACCCCCTCTGAACTAGCTAGACTTATCTGTACCACTTTATCCTACTCTACCTCTGTGGTGTATTTGCTTGTACCTAAGGGTTTTGTTTTATTTTTATATAGCCATAAGTGCAACCGACGCGGACCAAGACTTTGGAATTCGGGCCGACTGCGGGACTGCCTGATGGCAGGATAACCCAAGTGTGATGACTGCAGCAGGGTGAACACTCAAACATCTACATTTATGGTGGGTACAAAACTGTACTTTTCCTTTTCCAAAGCATTTATGGGAAAAGCTATTTCTAACATTTCTTTGGCCAGATGGATCACTCTTTGTATTTCACATGCCTACAAAGCAAAAGGTTTATCTCCTCCTGGTATTGTTAAGGCTCACTCTACCAGGTCCATGGCGACTTCTGCTGCTTTTTGGTCCAGGGTGCCTTTGGACGATATTTGTGCAGCAGCGACCTGGGTCAATTCACATACCTTCATTTCCCATTACAAATTAGATCGGATTTCAAGGGGTAGAGCATCCTTTGGCTCTGCGGTGCTCAGGAATATCCTTCCATAAGGGCCTACCAGGATCGGAGTAGCTGGGGACTCTGTCCCACAGGTTGCAGATAAAATGAAGTTAACTACTTCAGATAAAGAAGTTATGTACTCACCATAACGTTCCATCTGAGTAGTTATACTTCATTTTTCTGCAACATTTTTCTGCAACATTCCCTCCCTATGTCCCCCAGACCTTGTCCTGTCTTTTCAGGATTGGTTTTTTGGGTTGAATTGCTTATGTTTTTAGTTGCAGCAAACTCGATATGAGGGAAGATGGGAGATGTAGGGCATTATGGGTAAAGGGAGGAGCTCGGAGCTTGGAGCAGATGCTAGAAAAAAAGTTGCCGGCTCTGATCCGTTACGGATCCATATACCCACAGGTTGCAGATAAATTTAAGTTACCTACTTCAGATGTAGAGGTATAGTCAAAAGAAGTTAGGGTGCTGGATGGAGGGTAACCAGGACTGCAACAGTGAATACACTTAAACATCATACACTCAAACATCTACATTTATGGTAAGTGTATACAACTGTACTATGTTCTTCGTGTTTCACTGTTGCAGTCATTACATTTGGGTAGATTCCCAAAGCTGTGGTTGGGAGGAGGAATTTAGATAGCATTAGGGCCAGCTATAAGGCCCTGCAAGACTGCAGTGGCAAAGCCAGCTCTGGATTTAGAGAAAATTGGCAAATGATAATGCTTGGTGAAAGTATGTACAGAACTCCAGGTAGCCGCTTCTAGGATGTCCCTGGTAGGGACGCCTCTGAGAGAGGCTGTAGAGGTAGATGCAGCCCTGGTGGAGTGAGGTCTAATCCCTGGGGGATAGGTTAAGCAGAAATGAATGCAATGGCTTATCTATTTAGAAATGGTTTGCTTTGAAATAACCTTCCCCTGCAGCAAATGCCACCAACAGTTGTTCAGATTTCCTTTGAGGTTTAGTCCTAAGTAGACTCTAAGTTGTCTGTGCACATCTAAGGAATGCAGTATCCATTCCCCTTTATTCTGTGGATAAGGTTGGCAAATGAATGGACTGATTAAGAGCCATACTGGATACCAACATGGGCATGAAGGATGGATTGGTTCTGAGGGGCACCCTGTCCGCATGAAAGATGATGAAAGGCTCCACTGCCATAAGGGTCTGTAATTCAGATACCCTTGTAGCTGAAGTGATTGCTAAAAGAAAAGCTGTTTTCCAAGAAAGAAATTTTAAGTCTGCTGTAGCAGCTGGCTTGAAAGGAGGTAGAGTGAGTTTCTCCAAGACAAAGTTAAGGTCCCAGGCTGGGGTTGGAGCTCTCCTGGGTGGTCTCAAATTTTTGGCCCCTCTGAGGAACTGCTTGAGCAATGGATGAGAGAAGAGGGGAGGTTCTGTGTTATGAGCTGAAATGACTGAGGCGTGGATTTTAATGGAAGAAAAAGACAGTCCCTTGTGAAGCATCTCAATTAAGTATTGTAAAATCTGAGGTAAATTGGGCACTGCTGTGCTCATCCCTTGAGATTGGTTCCAGGCACAGAATCTTTTCCATTTTTCAGCATAAGATTTTCTAGTACTAGGCCTCCTTGTCTCTAAAATGATATCCATCACAGGTTTGCTGAGGGATGGTAAAGGAGAGATTAAGTAATTAGCCAGGCTGCAAGGTTCACTGTTAGAAGCTGAGGCTGCAGACTGTGGTTCTCCTGCTGAAACAGCAGGGAAGGAGTCTGAGGCAGGTGCCGTGGAGATAACCGTGACACACTGCAGAAAGGGGTACCAGTGTTGACGCGGCCAGCCTGGAACAATCAAAATCATCCTTGGTTTGTCCTGTTTGATTTTTAGTAGTACTTTGGAGAGCAGAGGCAGGGGGGACATAGACTGGTAGGTTGTTCCAGCTGAAGGACAGAGCATCCACTTTCCAGGCTTGTTTGTGGGGAGTCCTTGTGCAAAATTTGTCCAATTGGTAGTTCGGGGGGGAGAGGCAAACGGGTCTATATCTGGGCTCCCCCATTTCCTTGTCAACATGTTGAAAATCCTTGGTTCCAGTTTCCACTCGTGTGGGTCCATGAGTTTTTTCTGCTTAGTCCGTCTGCCAGTGTATTTAATTTTCCTGGCAGGAATTGAGCTTGTAGGTGCACTTGGTAGCTCAAGGCTGTGTTCCACAATGCCATGGCTAGTCTGCAGAGGGGGTAAGAATGTGTACCCCCCTGCTTGTTTATGTACCACATAACAGTGGTGGTGTCTGTATAACTATTCAGATGGAATGTTATGGTGAGTACATAACTTTTTTTCCTTTACTATGCTTAAAAGCCTTTTTGTTTTTTTTTTTTTGGGTATATCTTTGTACTTTTGTATTTAATTGCTTCCCATTACGTGGCACCTGACATCTGGGGCAAGAAAAACTGATGTAATGGAGGTGGCTGCATGTTTTATACCCCTGCCGTCATGGAAAAAGGGACAGCAACCGACGCAGGACTCAAGACTTTGTTAATCAGGCCGACTGAGGGCTACCTGCAAGCAGATATCCAAAATGTAATGACTGCAACAGTGAATACACTCTAACATCTACATTTATGCTAAGTGTACACAACTGTACTTTTTACGTCATCATTGTGTTGTCTTTATGGCAAAAACTGACTGTCTGCTGAACCAAAGATCTGCATGCAGTTTTGTGTATTGCACAAATCTGTTCCTATCTGTGACGGTGAATGCACTTCTCTGTATCTCCTTCCAAACAACTGGCTGTCTGGGACAAAGGGTACTGTTTGAGTTTAGATGGTGAAAGGTGAATACCTTATATTTGCACTAGAGGGCTGGCCTTGTCTTCCACCTTTTAAAGAAGAGGAATAGCAGAACTCACAGTGTGTGTGTGTGTGTGTGTGTGTGTGTGTGTGTGTGTGTGTGTGTGTGTGTGTGTGTGTGTGTGTGTGTGTGTGTGTACTTGGAAACCAATTCTAGATCTCTCTCATACAAGCACTTTTCTGAAGGTGCCCACTTTTTGAACGTTTCCTCTTTTGCTTCCTCCGACTTGTATGGCGTCTCTAGATCTCAAGGATGCTTATCTCCATGGTCTGATCTATCCCCTTTTCATGAAGTTTTTGCTTTTCTCTACTTCCTGGCATTTCCAACAAAAAATTGGTCCTTTCCAGCTTCAGACGGATCACAGAGGGGCAAATACAGACGCCCAAGGGGCAGAGGTCAGTCAGAGGGCCCTTACAAACCTCGCCAATGGGATTCTGCTACCCAGAAAGGAGGAGAAGACAAACCCCAAGCTAGCAGAAGGCAGACACAATGACTCTATCCTCAACCTACCAATCAAATCTCTCCTGGCAACACCCTTGGGAGGAAAACTAGCATTTTTTGCAGACAACTGGCACATCATCACAAAAGACAAATGGGTTCTAAACATCGTCTCTCAAGGATACAGATTCCACTTTCATACCTTACCAAGGATCAAAGGAATGCCAAACCTGCCACCAAATCAATGGGCAGAGGCACAAAAACAAATTGCAGCTCATGAACATGAGATCCATTTAACAGGTACCTTCACAGGAGCAAGGACAAGGATTTTACTCAAGACTCTTCCTAGTTCCAAGAAAGGACAAAGCATGGAGACCCATTCTGGATCTTTCAATTCTGAACACCTATCTGCAAGTGCCAAAATTCAAGATGCTAACACTACAGCAGCTTCTTCACATGTTGGGCAAGAATGCTTGGCTAGTCACTTTGGACCTCAAGGAGGCATACCTGCATGTCCCTATCAGACAAAATTGCAGAAGATACCTCCGCTTCATTGCAGGTTCAATGCATTATCAATTTTCTGCACTGCTCTTTGGCTTATCTACTGCGCCCAGGGTCTTCACAAAATGCCTGGCACCAGTAATTGCATACTGCAGACAGAGGAATTCAAATATACCCATACCTGGACAACTGTCTTATTCAAGCAGAAAGCAAGGACATTCTTTTACAGCATCTGGCATTTGCCAAACACCTTCTAAGTTGCCCAGGGTACACAGTAAACGAAAAGAAATCAAAACTAGTGCCCTCACAAAACATAATATTCCTGGGTGCCAGCTTGAATACAACAGCCCAGATGGCTTATCGCATGCCAGATGAACAACGACAGCTGTTTCAATATTTCAAAATAATGGCAACAAAGACCCAACTCCCTGCAAGAAAAATTCTGCAGGCCTTGGGATTCATGGCATCTTGCATACTACTAATACCATTTGCAAAACTGCATATGAGGAAATTACAATGGTACCTGAAAAGTGTATGGACTCAGCACAGCCACAGCTTGGAAACAATGATTCCACTCATTCCCTGCCTTCAACAGGAGTTTCTATGGTGGGGACAGGCATGTCACCTCAACAAGGGTCAGCCTTTCACCTTACCCACAGCCAGGCAAACTATGACAAACGGATGCATCTGACACTGCCTGGGGAGCACACATGGCAGGACAGTGCATTCAGGGCAAATGGACTACAGATCAGAGACACCTGCATATCAATCAAAAAGAAATGCTAGCAGTGCAGAATGCCCTAACAGCTTTCAAGGACCTTCTGCACCCAGGACAGCTACTAAGGACAGACAACACCACAGTTATGTGGTACATAAACAAGCAAGGGGGCACACAGTCCTACCCTCTATGCAGGCAAGCAATGACCTTGTGGAACACTGCACTGTCTTACCAGGTTCAATTACAAGCACAATTCCTGCCAGGAAAGAAAAACTCATTGGCAGACGACCTAAGCAGAAACATCATGAATCCACACGAATGGAAACTAGATCCACAAGTATTTGCAATGATAGCTCAAAAATGGGGACGCCCAGACATAGATCTGTTTGCAAGCCCCCACAACCACCAACTTCAAAAATTTTGCACAAGGACCTTCCATCCACTAGCTTGGAAAGTGGACACCCTCTCATTCAGTTGGAAAACATTAACAGTGTATGCCTTCCCTCCACTGCCTCTTCTAGCAAAGGTACTGCTGAAAGTCAGATTAGAGAGGCCACAAATGATTCTCATTGCACCAGACTGGTCACGCCAACATTGGTATCCAATTTTAAGGAACATGGCCCAGGGCCCACCATGGATTTTGCCACAAATTCCTCACCTGCTCACCCAGTGAGACAATCTGATTCTACACAGCCAGCTCAAGACTTTAAACCTGGCTGCATGGCAAATTATCTAAACAACCAGCCAACACCTTTATCCAAAGCTGTTATGGATGTCATTCTGGAGGCCAGGAGGCCCAGCACCAGGAAAACCTATTCAGACAAATGGAAAAGATTTTGCGCCTGGAAGCAGGCTAAAGGCCTAAATCCCCTGGAGCCGAACATTCCTCAGATTCTACAATATTTAACTGAGATGTTACACAAAGGACTTTCCTTTTCATCTATTAAGATCCACGCCTCAGCAATTTCAGCCCATTACAGCACGGATCCTCCTTTATTTTCACATCCACTCCTAAGACAGTACCTCAGAGGGGCTAAGAACTTGGACCGCCAAGGAGAGCTCCAACACCTACTTGGGATCTCAACTTTGTCCTGGAAAAGCTTGCACTGCCACCCTTTGAACCAGCCTTTTCAACTGATTTAAAATTTCTTTCATGGAAAACTGCCCTACTACTAGCAATAACCTCAGCTAGAAGAGTCTCAGAGCTACAGGCACTAATGGCAGTGGAACCTTTCCTCATTTTTCATCAAGACAGAGTCTCTCTACGAACTAATCCTTCCTTTATGCCAAAGGTGGTATCCAGTGTGGCCCTAAACCAAACCATTCACTTGCCCACCTTCTTCCCAAATCCCCAAAACACAGGAGAAAGACTCCTGCACTCTTTGGACATTCACAGGCAAGTACGTTACTACTTGGATAAAACTAAGGCTTTCAGAAAAACTGACCAGCTCTTTGTAGCCTATGCTACAGGATCACAAGGAAAAGCTATCTCAAAACAGACAGTTTCTAAATGGATAGGACATTGCATACGTTTCTGCTACACACATCATGGGAAACCAGTACCTGCTAACATTAGGTCCCACTCTACCAGGGCTACAGCTACATCAGCAGCCTTTCTCAGGGGAGTGCCAACCAAGGATATTCTGGAAGCTGCTACTTGGAGTTCAGTGCACACCTTCACCAAACACTATCACTTACCTCTTTACTCTAAGACTAGAGCTGGTTTTTCCACTGCAGTTTTGCAGAGCCTATTAGCCCCTTCTAACCCTATTTGACTCCACCTCCCCTCCTTAGCTTTGGGATTCAACCCAAGTGTGATGACTGCAGCAGGGTAACACGATGAACGTAGTACAGTTTTGTACCTACCGTCAGATGCCTCTTATATACCCATGGCGCACTGACTTTGGAATTCGGGCCGACTGCAGGGACTGCCTGACGGCAGGATAACCCAAGTGTGATGACTGCAGCAGGGTGAACACTCGAACATCTACATTTATGGTAGGTACTAAACTGTACTTTTCCTTTTCCAAAGCATTTATGGGAAAAGCTATTTCTAATGTTTCTTTGGCCAGATGGATCACTCTTTGTATTTCACATGCCTACAAAGCAAAAGGTTTATCTCCTCCTGGTATTGTTAAGGCTCACTCTACCAGGTCCATGGCGACTTCTGCTGCTTTTTGGTTCAGGGTGCCTTTGGACGATATTTGTGCAGCAGCGACCTGGGTCAATTCACATACCTTCATTTCCCATTACAAATTAGATTGGATTTCGAGGGGTAGAGCATTCTTTGGCTCTGCGGTGCTCAGGAATATCCTTCCATAAGGGCCTACCAGGATCGGAGTAGCTGGGGACTCTGTCCCACAGGTTGCAGATAAAATGAAGTTAACTACTTCAGATAAAGAAGTTATGTACTCACCATAACGTTCCATCTGAGTAGTTATACTTCATTTTTCTGCAACATTCCCTCCCTCCGTCCCCCAGACCTTGTCCTGTCTTTTCAGGATTGGTTTATTAGGTTGAATTGCTTATGTTTTTAGTTGCAGCAAACTCGATATGAGGGAAGATGGGAGATGTAGGGCATTATGGGTAAAGGGAGGAGCTCAGCGCTTGGAGCAGATGCTAGAAAAAAAGTTGCCAGCTCTGATCCGATACAGATCCGTATACCCACAGGTTGCAGATAAAATTAAGTTAACTACTTCAGATGTAGAGGTATAGTCAAAAGAAGTTAGGGTGCTGGATGGAGGGTAACCAGGACTGCAACAGTGAATACACTCAAACATCTACATTTATGGTAAGTGTACACAACTGTACTATGTTCTTCGTTTTTCACTGTTGCAGTCATTACATTTGGGTAGATTCCCAAAGCTGTGGTTGGGAGGAGGAATTTAGATAGCATTAGGGCCAGCTATAAGGCCCTGCAAGACTGCAGTGGCAAAGCCAGCTCTGGATTTAGAGAAAATTGGCAAATGATAATGCTTGGTGAAAGTATGTACAGAACTCCAGGTAGCCGCTTCTAGGATGTCCCTGGTAGGGACGCCTCTGAGAGGCTGTAGAGGTAGATGCAGCCCTAGTGGAGTGAGGTCCAATCCCTGAGGGATAGGTTAAGCAGAAATTAATGCAATGGCTTATCAATTCAGAAATGGTTTGCTTTGAAATAACCTTCCCCTCTGCCCCTGCAGCAAATGCCACCAGCAGTTCAGATTTCCTTTGAGGTTTAGTCCTAAGTAGAATCTAAGTTGTCTGTGCACATCTAAGGAATGCACTATCCGTTCCCCTTTATTCTGTGGATTGGAAAAGAAGGTTGGCAAATGAATGGACTGATTAAGAGCCACACTGGATACCAACTTGGGCATGAAGGATGGATTGGTTCTGAGGGGCACCCTGTCCGCATGAAAGATGATGAAAGGCTCCACTGCCATAAGAGCCTGTAATTCAGGTACCCTTCTAGCCGAAGTGATTGCTAAAAGAAAAGCTGTTTTCCAAGAAAGAAATTTTAAGTCTGCTGTAGCAGCTGGCTTGAAAGGAGGTAGTGAGTTTCTCCAAGACAAAGTTAAGGTCCCAGGCTGGGGTTGGAGCTCTCCTGGGTGGTCTCAAATTTTTGGCCCCTCTGAGGAACTGCTTGAGCAATGGATGAGAGAAGAGGGGAGGTTCTGTGTTATAATGAGCTGAAATTGCTGAGGCGTGGATTTTAATGGAAGAAAAAGACAGTCCCTTGTGAAGCATCTCAGTTAAGTATTGTAAAATCTGAGGTAAATTGGGCGCTGCTGTGCTCATCCCTTGAGACTGGTTCCAGGCACAGAATCTTTGCCATTTTTCAGCATTTAGCCCTCTTGTCTCTAAATGATATATCCATCACAGGTTTGCTGAGATGAGTAAAAAGGGAGATTAAGTAATTAGCCAGGCTGCAAGGTTCAGTGTTAGAAGCTGAGGCTGCAGAATCTGTTTCTCCTGCTGAAACAGCAGGGAAGGAGTCTGAGGCAGGTGCCATGGAGATAACCGTGACACACTGCAGAAGGGGGGTACCAGTGTTGACTCTGCCAGCCTGGAACAATCAAAATCATCCTTAGTTTGTCCTGTTTGATTTTTAGTAGTACTTTGGAGAGCAGAGGCAGGGGGGGCATAGACTGGTAGGTTTTTCCAGCTGAAGGACAGAGCATCCACTTTCCAGTCTTGTTTGTGGGGAGTCCTTGTGCAAAATTTGTCCAATTGGTAGTTCTGGGGAGAGGCAAACGGGTCTATATCTGGGCTCCCCCATTTGCTTGTCAACATGTTGAAAATCCTTGGTTCCAGTTTCCACTCGTGTGGGTCCATGAGTTTTTTCTGCTTAGTCCGTCTGCCAGTGTATTTAATTTTCCTGGCAGGAATTGAGCTTGTAGGTGCACTTGGTAGCTCAAGGCTGTGTTCCACAATGCCATGGCTAGTCTGCAGAGGGGGTAAGAATGTGTACCCCCTGCTTGTTTATGTACCACATAACAGTGGTGGTGTCTGTATAACTATTCAGATGGAATGTTATGGTGAGTACATAACTTTTATTCCTTTACTATGCTTAAAAGCCTTTTTGGTGCATTTGCTTTTTTTTTTTTTTTTTTTTTTTTTTTTTGGGAGGTATATCTTTGTACTTTTGTATTTAATTGCTTCCCATTAAGGGACACCTGAAATCTGGGGCAAGAAAAACTGATGTAATGGAGTCGGCTGCATGTTTTATACCCCTGACGTCATGGAAGAAGGGACAGCAACCGACGCAGGACTCAAGACTTTGTTAATCAGGCCGACTGAGGGCTACCTGCAAGCAGATGTCCAAAATGTAATGACTGCAACAGTAAATACACTCGAACATCTACATTTATGCTAAGTGTACACAACTGTACTTTCTCAGAAAACAGGGTACTTGGAAACCAATTCTAGAGCTCTCTCATACAAGCACTTTTCTGAAGGTGCCCACTTTTTGAATGTTTCCTCTTTTGCTTCCTCCGACTTGTATGGCGTCTCTAGATCTCAAGGATGCTTATCTCCATGGTCTGATCTATCCCCTTTTCATGAAGTTATTGCTTTTCTCTGCTTCCTTGCATTTTTCAGTTCTCTACTTTTCCCTTTGATCTTTCTAGTGCTCCAAGAGTATTCACCAAATGCCTTTCTTCTGATTGCTTTTTGCAAGCTTCAGTGGATCCAAGCATTTTTCTTACTTTGACAACCTGCTGTTTCAGGCCTCCTCTCCAGAGATACTGTTGCAAAATCTTCATTTTGCCATTTCCCCTTTTTCGGAGCCTGGAGTTTACAATAAACTTCAAAAAGTCTTCTCTGACTCTTTCTCAGGATCATGCTTTTCTAGGCTGCAGAATTCAAACTGTTGCTATGCTGTCACCTGCCTCCTCCCAAGGCCTTAACTCTCATTTCCTTCTTTCAAACTCTCCCTCCTCTGGTCTGCATTACAGCAAAGGAGTTTCTCAGAGCTGTGAGTTTTATGGTACCTACCATCTCTATGCTCCCTCTGGCCAACCTCCACATGAGAAAGTTTCAGTTTGGCTTCAACATGTACATCCCTTATACTTTGTAGTTTCTCTTCTTTGTCTCAAGAAGAAACTTCTGTGGTGGATCCAGCAGTTGTCTCTAAATCCAGGGATGTTCTTCTATTCATTTGTATGCAGTATTCTTTACATGAGGGAGTTGCCTGCAAAGGCGACAACCCAACGTCAGCAAGTATATCAAATTCTTTTGCTACCTTAGGGTGCATGGTAGGTCTGACGTAGGCCACTATCAGGCATCTGCCATAAGAGACGTACACATGCACCATCCGCAGAACTTATTTGTTGCCATTTGGATAGCAAGTCCCAGACGGCGCTCTGCTACCGGAATAGTTTTCTTCTATAAAGATAAGTGCCCCGTTGGGGGAACTTTTGTCTTTTACTGTTGTCTTATTTTTGAATGAGGTTAAGGTCATCCAGGAAAGGGAAGTCTGACTGTGGAAGACAGATTCCACATAAGGATAGTCATTCCCAGTGCCTTTTCTGTCTTGGTCCCCAACACAACCATGAAAACTGTTCAGTTTGTCAGTCTTTTCTGCCTAAGACCCTCCGAAGTTGGTTATTGTCTCTTGCTGTCTAGTTGGGATTAAGCTTTTAGCTAAGAGCGCTATGGCAAGTTCCTCGGACCCAACGACAGAGCCTGTTAAATGTAAGGCCAAAAAACCAAAGCCTGAAGCTGTGCCTCTCGATATTTTCCTGCAGCACATGAAAGCACGGATACACTCTGTCACGGCTCTGGATCCTCAGGCTGAGCCCGTCTTGCAGGTGGATGTCTTGGTACCAGATGTATGCAGCACACGTCCAGCCAGGCAACACAGACATTGATTCCTGATGAGTAGAGGAGCCCAGGTTTATCTTGTCTGAAGCCCCCAGAGGAATTACCCAGATCGTGGTTAGAGAGGATGTTGATTTGGACCTGGTCGAATGTAAGCTTATGTCCAACCCTCCTCCTTTGCATAGGATGGATACCCCTGTTAAGAATAAACAAAAAAACTAAATATATCTCTCCACATCCAGACCCTCAGAAGGAATGGCAGAATTTCACACACGACCTTAAGGCCTTCATGGTAATAAGGCCTTCCTCAAGTCTGCCAGCTTCCTCTCGTGCCTGGCCTACCTACCCTCAGAAACGACCCAGGCCTCAAGACACTTCAGAGGAAGATTCCTCAGCTGAAGAGGACAGTGATTCACCGGACTACTCATTCCAAAGCCCCTAACCCTTAGACTCTTCTCCTGAAGATTCGAATGGAACAGAATCTCCAATGGAGGAAATTTCCTTTGGGGAGACCATTTCTAGGATGCGCAATCATTTTAAGTGGGACAGTACAGAGATGCCCGAGGTCCAAAAGCACTATTATGACCTTCTCAAAGTACAGTCCCCTAGCCCTTCTGCCATTCCTCCAGTTATTCCAGCCTTTTAAGATGTCGTTGCACCCATTTCCACTCATCCTGACAGCTCCGAAAAAGCAGCCGGACAGGTACTACAAAAGTACCTAAGGACTGCATTTTCCTTTTCAAGGCTCCTGTGGCAGACCCCTCTGATTTCAGTAGCCTCTGATAAGGCCTCCAGGTCACTTCCTTCTACTTCCCTCCTCCCTTTGGACAAGTATAGTGGACAGTTGGAGAGGATGGGCAAGAAAATTTATACTTCAACCACCTTAGCGTTCAGATCACTGAACTTACCAGACCCATATGACCAAGTACAATCCAGAACTCCTCTCAGATTTCCAAGCTAGTGTCAGATATGCCAGACTCTGAGAACAAAGCCTTGGCATCCTCCTATCAGATAGCCAGGCATTCATTTAAATGCAGCTGCAATGCTGTAAAGGCCACCTCACAAGCTGCAGCTTCTTCCTCTGCCCTAAGAAGATTTGCCTGGCTAAGGCTTCATCCCCTCCCTGAGGACATAAAAGCAAAACTAATAGGTGCGCCCTTGGACATTCCCCCTGTTTTTGGTAAAGCTTACACAAAATTATTCAAATCCCTACAAAAGAGCAAGGGACTAAAAGACCTTAAACACATTTTGGTCTCCCATGTGCCTAAATTTCACAGGAATTATCTCGCAAAAACAGGTCTTTGTACGCAGGCAACCCCCCCCAAACAAAAACTCAAAAAGAGTCCAAGAAAATTAACCAGTTTTCCTCGGCATCATCTTCCCAGCTCACTAAGCAGCCCTTTTCTTATAGAATAGGCTCTTCCTCATGACTCCTCTGGCAATCTGGACACCCTTTCCTCTTCCTGCACCTTACCCTTCCTTCCTGGGAACTCATCAATCAATACTCCTGGGCCCTAAACATCATAAAGAGGGGATACATCATGGTCTGGCACACTGTGCCCCCTTCTGTGATATCCTCCAAAGGAACAGGAACCCCTCTTTTCCCTCAGTTCTGCAAAACCTCATTCTAAGCCTTTTAGTTTAAGCACTTGGGCTTCAGGCCAGTTGTTGTTTTAAGCACTTGGGCTTCAGGCCAGTTATTTTACATTAAAAGGGTTCGTGGTCTGCACTCTTGTGGGAGGAGAGGCTGGACTCTGCCCTTCTGAGCTGGGAATTTCTGGTTACAGGCTTATAGTGCCTGCATATTTGAACTGTTTCTTACTGAAATTGGTACACCTTGTTTGCTGTAGCATAGACTAGATCCAGGCCTGCTGAATTGAGCTTTATTTGTATGCTTGTTGTTTGCTTGTTATTTCCCTGAAAAGCTAATTCCACCTAAAACACGGCTTTTCAGTGCTTCTGTGGATCCCTAGTGATATCTGCATTGCTTACTGTACTTATTTCCTTGTTTCACTTGAAAGAAAGTTACTGTTTGTCATTTTTGCATTTGTTACCTGTAACACATTGCATTTAAGTTACCTGGCACTTGCTCACTAAAGCAATTATATAAGTCAGCACTAAAATATTAAAAGCACTACACCCTCACAAACTCCCCTTGAGTACCTTGTTCCCCATTGGCCCTTTTTTTCAATTATAAAGGAATTCCCAATACTATTCTAGCATGTCCAAAGGTCAGTTGTCAATCTCCTCTCCGGTCCAGCTGGTGAATCTGGGAATCTTGAGGCAATGTTACAACTGCCTCATCTACACAGACAACCCTCTCCTCCTCCCAACAAATTCCAACACATGTGAGAGATGCAACCATATAGCCATACTGGAGGCTAAGCTCTCTCAACTCAGTACTGGCGAAACCAGTCAGGAGGAGAAGGAAACCACACTCACTACAATTCCAGTCTCACATAGACCTACCACGACAGCAAACCAAACACACAAACACACACAAACATACTCAGAGGCTCTAAATAAAAATCTGCCTAAGCAGCAGAGACCTCCAAAGCAGACACCCAAGCAACCGCTACCCCAAAACAAAACACGTGCAACACATAGCTCACAAAGCCAGTGTGCCGAACAGTCACAGCCCTTAAGGCTAAACAACACACCTGATGCACTTTTAATAGGTGGCTCTATCGTCAGGCACACTGGCGTCCCTCACCAGTGTGAACAAGGAGAAGGTCACGGTGAGCTACCTGTCGGGCGCTAGGATCCGCCACATAACACAAGCACTCAGGTCACTCCAAGGCAAGTACAAATATGACTCTGTCATTGTCCATGCTGGTGTGAATGACCTGAGATGTACCTCCCTGGACTACATGAAAAGAGACATAGAGGAGCTCTCTGAGCATGTAGCCCAGGCCGGTATGACCCTGACCTTGAGTAGCATCTTACCCTCACCAAGAATGATGCCACAATATGAAGACAAGATGATCAATTTCAACAATTGGCTAAGTATTGGTGTCATTCAAAGGGGATCCAATGCCTGTCAGCCTGGGATGACATGCTCGACAAGCCACAATGCTTCGCTAGGGATGGCTTGCACCTGTCACCCTGGGCTTTTGGATATTGGCAAAGGCTCTTGCTACCGCCATAGTGCCTTTTTTAGGCAAGGCTCAAAAGACAAACCCACCTCCATAGGTATCACAAGGGATAAGAAACTAAGAGTAATGCTACTCAACGCCAGAAGTCTAAACCTCAAGATGCACGCACTCGAAACTCTCCTTAGCATGGAGAACATAGATATCTGTGCAGTAACAGAAACCTGGTTCAAGGCTCCCAAGAGCACCCCAGCACTACCAGGTTATACCTCATACCATGCTTTTCGGCCCCAAAACTTGGACCGAACTACAAAAGGAGGGGGAGTATCAATATTCGTCAAAGATACCCACACCTCCAGGTTGGTGACACAGCACGAAGCATCAGAGACTCTCCATGTGTACCTAACAGTGGGTAAAACTGCCTTCCAGTTTATAGCCTGCTACAGACCACCCTCCCAAACCCAGGAACCCCACTCGGCCTTCCTGAGAACACTGGAAAATATGAAGGGGTCTCCAAACACCATTATGTTGGGCGACTTCAACTACCCAAACATAGACTGGGAGCATTACTCTAGCTCCAACAACCTAGCCCAAAGGTTCCTGGAATTTATAAACTCAAATGCTATGGAACAACTTGTTACCACTCCCACAAGAGGGGAAAACATACTGGACCTGATCATCACCAACATGGGGACTCTATGCTCCAGACCAGAAGTGTATCCCTCACTGGTAAGATCAGACCATAAACTAATCTCACTGGATATTCACATCCCGACTCCACCCCCTGCCCTGAAAACCACAGTGAAACCCTTCTCTAAAGCAAATTTCACACTCCTCAAAACCGAGGTGGAATCCTTCAAAGCCCCTGGGCCTGTGGAAAATACGGCCCAGACTGCAGAATCCTTTATAAACGCATTCTATGAACACCTTCAGGAATGCATGGATCATGCAATCCCAAATAAAACCAAGGCCCAATCCTCCAAAGGCAGACGTCCTGTCTGGTGGACCCCAGCCATAAACAAACTATACAATAGATGGAGGAAGCTACTACATGATGGAGCAAAATCCCAAAACCGGAAGGCATCTCTGATTAGTATTAGCAAAAAAACTACGGGCACTCATAAAATCGTCTAAGGCCAGCTTCGAGAGAAAAATTGCACAGGACACTATGGATAATCACAAGGCTTTCTTTAGTTATGTTAGGAACCTGGGTGAGAATTCCCAGATATGCTCAGAATTGGTCCAAAATGACAAAAAATACACCGAACCCACAGACATTGCCAACATCCTAGCTGACAGGTTCAGCGCAAACTTCTCCACCCCTCCCCACCAAAAGGGCAAATATCTATCCCAGCAGAGTGCTGCCCCCCCTGACATCTCAGATGCTCAGGTAAGAGCTGCCCTCTCCAAAGCAAAAACACAGCATCAATGGGACCAGAAGGTGTCCCGGCTGCCCCTACATGAACTCCAATAAGAGCTAAACCCAAACATAAAACTACTGTTCAATCTCAGCCTTACTACAGGATATGTACCCAAAGAGTGGTGTACAACAACAGTGGTCCCTCTCCACAAAGGTGGTGCCTCAACGGATCCTGGAAACTATCGCCCTTAAGCCTGACTAGCTTGGTCTGCAAAGCTATGGAAAGGATCATCATGGACCTCATAAATAAAGATATTGGGGACCTACAGACACTGGATCCTACCCAGTTCGGCTTTAAGGGCAGATCCTGCCTCTTAAACCTGGTTGATTTCTTTGAAAGAGTCACCAAGGCCATTGACGAGGGGAAGGTGGTCCACACAGCCTACCTGGACCTCGCAAAAGCCATCGATACAATACCCCACTCGGGCATTATAGATAAGCTCACCAGCTTAAATATAAACCCCTATGTCACTAGATGGGTTGCAAACTGGCTCAAGGACAGAACCCACATGGTTAGAATTGCTGAAGCCATGTCAGACTCCAAACCAGTTACAAGTGGCGTCCCACAAGGCTCAGTCCTGGGACCTCTCTTGTTCGGTATATATTTCTCGGAGGTACAGGCCAACACGGAAGGACTGTGGCTGACCAAGTAAGCAGATGACTGCAAACTGGGCGCCATAATCGACTCTCCAGCCGTCACAAGCATCCTCTAAAAGGGCCTCATAGAAACAGACAACTGTTGCCAGAGCCATGGCCTCAAGCTAAACGCCAAAAAGTGTATACTCATCCCCTTTGGCAAAAACAAAGTGCCCACAAATTACCACATAGGTGGTAATCCATTAAGTACAGAAGAAGTAATTGGGGACCTGGGGACCCAAGTTGATAGCAATCTCTCATTTGACAACCACGTGGCCAAAGTGGTTAGAAAAACATTTTATATAGCCCACCTAATCATGAAGGGATTCACATCTAGATCAGGGAGGTCATCATGCCTCTTTACTCATCCCTCATCAGGCCCATAATTGAGTACAATGCCCCTTTTGGGATGTACCTTACCAGACACCTGCAGCAACTGGAAAGACCTCAAAAGTACCTCACCAAGAGGATCAAAGGGCTCAAACAGATGCCATATGCTGCCCGGTTAAAGAAACTCCAGCTCTACTCAGTGGTATACCGCCTGCTCAGAGGCGATCTGTGCCTGACGTATAAAGCCATGTCCAACCCGGAATTAATGGACATGCTGCACCTCAGAAAATCCAAATCCCATCGAGCTACGCGCTCGAGAGACTTGAACCTCAGCACTGAAATAAATAGGACATGCTGGAGGGACAGATTCATAACCCAGAGGGTTCCCTTCACTCTGGAATAAAATTCCAGTCCAGGTTAGACAGAGTCCCTCATTGACCCCCTTCAAGAGGAATCTTGATGAGTGGATGGGAGATCGTAGGTTTACCCCGGGTATCACTTCTGTCACTGTTAAACAGAGGCACAGTATACTAACCTCGAAAAAGGGCATAGCAAAATCAATTTAAAATGGGTGGCGAAAGCCAAACACACTCTGGCTAGGCTTATAAATGCCCTAGGGCAGATAGCCTAGTATGAACCTATGACAGGGCACATTCCAACCCTTGCCTCCAGCTCAAGAGGGAAAAGGCTTTTATTCACACTTATTCCTGGTTCCAAGGAAGGAAGGTCCTTGGAAAACCATCTTAGACCTCTCCTATCTCAACGACTTTCTAAAAGTTCCCTCCTTCAAAATGCTTACTCTCCAAACACACTTCCCTCTCCTCCGCCCTTTTCAAGCCTTCATGGTGGCGCTCTCATAACCTGGATCCACTTACTGTGGATGTTCCTTTGTTTCTTTATTTCTGTAAATTGCTCTATTGGGCCCAGTTAACTGCTATTTCTGCTTGTCTGCCTTTATCTCCTCCTTTAGCTTCTAGATTTGAAGCCAAAAAATTTCTTAAAGGTGTCCTTCATTTTAGGCCTCCAAGGAAGCCTACCCCCCCACCCCCGGGATCTTAATTTTGTTTTGAAGAAGCTGACTCCGGCTCCTTTTGAGCCTGCTGCTTCAGCTTCCTTGGAACATTGTTGTTGGAAGACTATTCTTTTGTTGGCTCTTACTTCTGCCAGTCGGGTGTCTGAGCTTCAAGCCCTTATGACTTGTCTTCCTTTTTTTGGTGCTTCATAAGGACAGGGCGTTTCTGCATACTAATCCTTTTTTTTTTTATGCCCAACGTGGTTTAATGAGCTGTCATTTAATCAGTCTATTCATTTGCTACTTTTTTCCCCTCTCGGCAACCTGCCAGTGAGATCGTGCTGCATACTTGGGGTGTGTGTAGACAGCTCAGATTTTATTTGGCTAACAGAGTCCATTAGAAAATCTGATCAGTTTGTTTCTTTTCATCTTGGGTCCCTAGGTTTAGCTGTATCCAAATAAACTGTTTCTTGGATCTCAAAGGCTATTTCTTTTTGTTATACTTTTCATGGTAAGATCCTTCCTTCTTCTCTTAACGACTCAATCTTCTGGAGCTGTGGCTTCTTCTGATGCTTTTTTCAAAGGGTTGGATAGTGACACTATTTTTGAAACGGCTACCTAGACTTCTGTGCATACTTTGCTAAGCACTAAGTTGGATGAAATCTCCAGAGCTAGAACTGGCTTTGTTAGGGCAATCCTTCATGGCTTCCTTAAGGGCTCTGCTGGTCCTGCCTTCTCCCAAGTTTCCTCTTGAGCTTTGGCAATCTCCCAGATGTAAGGAGTACTGCAACCAGTGAATGGAAGGACATAGTACAGATGTGTAAAATGCTCCCATAAGAGTAGATGTCCTTTCCTTCACTGTTGCAGTATTCACTGCCTCCTCCCCATTGTTCATTTCTCTCCTGGATGTACTGGTTACCTATTGATTTTCCTTAGACTGGCATTCCTACTGGGGCTATCAGTTCTGAGGATGGTATATCTGGATGTCATCTTTATGCCCTACACTACGTGAGGAGCATACATGTGATGTACGGCATACCTTAAAGCAACAGGAGTCTTTTGTATGCTGCTCACACATCAGGCTACCCGAGGCAGGGAATCCCAGATGTAAGGAATACTGCAGCAGTGAAGGAAAGGAAATCTACTGTTATGATAAGATTTTACACAACTGTACTTTCTGAAGGCGGTATGGGCATCCTCAAAACTCATTTAAAGGTACAGATCTGCAGTCATACAACTGCATCCATATCTGCTGACTTCACAAGATCCAAACAGTGAAAGTTTTAAAACATGAGAACAAATCTAAGATTACTTCCCTGCTTAGTTTAGCAGGAGCATATCTGTGTCAAGTTCAAGTGGGAATTGGAATCGAACAGGAAGTGGGCCAAAATCCAGCAGCAACCGAATGTGCCAAAAAAAACAAAACAAAAGAAAGAATATAAGGTGAAGGATCAGTTAAAAAAATTAAAAAATGTGGAAAAGGTATAAAAATAGTTGCAAGTACAGAAAACTCCTGGAACGACCTCATATCAATCAGGATCTGACACAGGAATGGTTAAGGACAGGTGAACTTAAACCAAAAGACGAAAGGTTAATATTGGCAGCCCAGGACAGTGGAGTATGTGCACGATGGTTTACAAAGTCCATTGAACATGTTGGAGAAACAGAAAATGTAGGTTTTGTAAAACTTAATTGGAAATGGTCGCACATCTTGTTTGCAGGGTGTGATACACTGGTGGCAAAGGGCCTGTATACTGAAAGGCATAATAATGTAGCAAGACTGTTGCACTGGGGATTGTGCAAACATTACACTATTGAAGTACCTGAGAAGCACTGGAAGCATGAGCCACAAAACATTATAGAAAATGAAGTTTATATTACATGGGTTCTCCCATTACCAACAGCTGAAAAACAAGCTCGAGTAAACCAGATATAGCAGTCCATGAAAAGAAGACAAAAAGGAGTATGGATCATTGAAATATCTACACCCAGTGATTACAGTGTCTTGTATACTAAGAGACAAAGTCATAAAATACCAAGATCTGCAGGCAGAAATGAGGACCGTTTGAAAGAAGGATACCCAGACAGTTCCCGTAGTAGTAGCATCAAAGGGTCTAATAAAAGGAATTTAGTTGTATTTAGATACGTTACCGATACATGTAACTCTGGATGAATTGCAGGAGTCAATTCTGGGCACATTGCAGGTGCTGCAAAGAGTACTTTTGGCTAACATCAAAGATTGATAAAGTACTGATTTCATGAACTTTAATCGTACTTTGACTTGAGAATCATTCCCGTCATGGTATTAGAAACCCAAATACTTGGAGAAATTAAAGCATAAAACCTAACTTAAAAACGCGCAATGCTAGAAAGTACATTGCTTCGACTTTCCTCCTTCCAACTGTTTCCTATGCAGTCATTATTTTCAAGCAACACAGAGCAATCTCCTGGAGTAATACTACAGAAAGTAGCCACATTTGCTGTTAATGTATCTCACTATTGTCTAGTACTACAGCAAGTTATGCTGACTATAGTTGCCTCATTCCCTGATTTTGTCTCAAGTATTGTCCACATTGTACCCTTATTCTCAAATGAGAAAAATGCCCTAGCATGACTGTCATCCTTTAATATTACCCATCTAGTGCACCACTTCACTCAGTAGATAAAACTAAATCAAACAACTTTGTTGGCTGCTCCTTCTGTTCCTCAAATTGGGAACGTCATCCCCTTTGCCCTTAAATACCTCAGGTGAAATATTTCAAGTCTCAATTAAAGCATCACCTAATGAATAAATGACTGTTTCTACTCATGTCATGGCTAGACAAACATTCCTATCCATGCACAGTGTATTAAAAGGTATGCTATTCCTTCACCTTATCTAAGGACACATATATACAGTCTTTCTCTAACACCCTTTCTGTCTAAACCACTTCCTGCTATTCTCACATTCCCCACTTATTTTTGTTACACCTTGCTGTTCCCCTTCAACATCTTCAAGCTCACTACCTTGAATTTTCTCTTCCTTTCATCCCTTTCACATTGTATCACATCCTATCTGCATCTCCGTTTACCCACCCTCACGCCATACACTGGCACCTTGCACAGCCTCTGTTCATGAAAATATTTCTATGTGCTCATACTCAACCTTCACCAAACTTCTCACTTATCTCCTTACCTATTTCAACCTCTACCTTATTATCCAGTGCATGATCTAACAACTTTCTGTACTGGCACTTCCTCCTATTTCCTCTGTTTCCTGTAACTGGTTTTCTTATCTTTATTTTGTTCCTCAAACCTCGCTTTTTAAAAGCTTGCTTTCTTCTTTCCACTTTCATTGCTTTAAACTATTGTTCTATTTATATATTGAATTTTAAATTTTTAAAATTTCCTAGTCATTTTAATTTTTCCTATCTGCTTTTTGTTCCTTTCGTACACTTACTTTCTCCCTGAGCCTATGCTGAAAAGGGGCAACTTAAGTCGAGATAGACAACAAATGTTAATGAATAAATAAAATATCTTCCATTGCAGGAAATATCCTTACTGGTAGCTCATGCTGATCTTATAATCACAGGGATCACAGGGATATAGTTAGTGCATGTACCTTCGAGTGCAAGATAATGTCAGTAAACCTTGCCAAGGGGTGACTGGTGAGAAGGGTGAAATCCACCACAGAAAGCTTCAAGGAAGTAAGAATGCAACTGTTACATGTGATAAATACTTATTTCCGTACAAAATGTAAAATCTGGAATCCTTGTAATGTTTGATTTTTGTTACCTTAAGTAGCTTTCTCTAATATGTGTAATTTTTTTTGCTCTTTATTTTTCCTCCAGGGAGCAGGCAATCGCTAACTATCATCATTTAATGACCAGAAACTTGCAGTCTGCGACACAGTATCGAAAAGTTTGCAGATTGACACTAAGGCGAAGTACAAGGAAAATCCAAAAAGCTGTCCACACCTGGACTAACAAGAAGTTAATCGGCCTTATTGGTACTAACACTGATTACTAACTGTGTAACGCATATCAAACTGTAGTGTTTGGACATTCTGTTTCAGTTGTCAATATAGTATGTGAAACGACTTGGAAATATGAAGGACGACTTCAGTTTTGTGAAGGAAAAGAGCGAATGTTTAAAATAACTGTTGAACTTCACATTTTTGCTAATGGTGAAAAGTAAATGGTGAGATTATTTTTAAAGGTGAATGTCCTGTATTTTATTTACTTTTTTTCTCCATTTTTAAAGACTGATTATTTCTTTCACGTAATGCAGTTAGTTGACTCTTAAAAGCACTGAAATAGTTGGCTGCTTAGCTGTTTACTACATTGCCATGTGGTGTGACCTCTGCTCTGGCAATATTCATGTGTGCTACACATGACCAGCTAAATGATATGTTAAGTGCTAAAATAATATTTACAAAAACTGAAATATCATTTAATACTTGTTTTGTTTTTGTAATATTTGTACACTTGTCTACCTTTCCCATATGTAATGTATTTCTTTTTCACTTGAGAAGGTTTCATAGTCCTTGTGAAACTATTTCAGACTTGTTCATAGGAAGGTGCAGCTTTCACACCTGAGCTGTTACTGTTTTGGGCAATGGCATCATTGCTTCCCCCCCCACCCCAAACCATACCCCAAAAAATTGAATTGCAGCTGCTGTCAGTGTGTGTGTGTATATGTATATGTGTGTATATATATATATATATATATATATATATATATATATATATATATATATATATGTGTGTGTGTGTGTGTGTGTGTGTGTGTGTGTGTGTGTGTACGTATGAATGTGAGATACATATGTATGTATATATTTTTTTACATTGAGCTTTTCTTGCCAAAGTTGCATAACAGTTCCTTTTCTGTGCTCTGAATTCATTAAAAAGTCTAATCACAAGGTGAGCTACCTTTATTTTCCAATGCTCATCCTATGGTGTTTCCACTATTCATATAGTCAAAGCTGCCAGTAATGTTCGGTGATAGAGAACCTGTACAGATTGCTAGGAGCCTTTGCTCTGTGCTTTTGTGCGCTAGAGTTGTGTGATTTCTAATGAACCCGCATTTCTGCTTGTAATCAACATTTTCAAAGCCTTGCCTGCAAAATCATCACTGTGCTTAGTTGTTTCCATTAATCTCTACATTGTATTATGGGATCACTGAGCACAGATTAATTTGCTCACTTAATCTAGCTTTAATAGAACCACAGGTATCGCAGTTCATATTTATATTTTTTCCCTGGTGTGAGAAGATACAGTTGTCGCAAGTGATGAGATATTTTAGATTTGTGCCAGTTTTATGCCGTATAGTTTAATCCAGCTATTAAGTTAGCCTAGTTGGTTCTGTAATTAACACATTGGCATGTTTGGAGTAGTTGTAGCACATGGTCCTAAATGGAGATGTATATTTGGCCCTATATGAGAAGGTGCATCTGAGATTTTATATATATATATATATATATATATATATATATATATATATATATATATATATCTATATACATATATACATATCTATATATATATCTATATATATATATCTATATCTATATATATATATATGCGCTTTATTATTATGGAATGCAGTGCTACGTGTGAAGACAGAATCGGACTTAACTGATGTGCATAATAGACCTTGCCAGCTAATAATCATGTTTTGCTATCTGATTTTGTCGTCTTCCTGTAAGATCCTCTGGAACAAAAATCTATCCAGGATATGACTGTAATATGACTTGAGTTTTCTTCATGCTGTTACATTTTTTTCCCTTTTACTTATCACATCTGCCAGTAAATTTACTGGATGTTCTTAGTGTTTCACTGTTGCAGTCATCACATTTGGGTCATCTGCCTGCAGGTAGCCCTCGACCAGCCTGAATACCAGAGTCTTGGATTCCTGCATCAGATGCTGTCTCTTCTTACATGATGTCAGGTCGTCAGGGGTATAAAACATGCAGCCAACGCCACTACATCAGTCTTTCTTGCCGTGCAGTGCCCAAAGCAGAAGCAGTTCACAACTGCCAGTCGGCAGACTTCTTAAATTTTCGTTTTCGAGTTTCAGAACCGAAGTCTTAAAAAAAAAGTACCCCATTGGGGATCTTTTTTCTTGCTCCAACCGATATCAGTAAAGGTTAACAATGGTCTTACCTGTGGAAAGCAAATACCTCATAAAGATTTTAATTTGTACTGCATTCCTTGCTTAGGCCCAGACCACGACATCCCTCGCTGTCGGTTTTGTGCCTTGTTCACCCGAACTATTCGTCATCTGACTATCTTTGCAGCAAATTATTTTGGTACTCAGTATCAGTACTCCAAAATGGCTTCTTTAAGCCATCCGACTACCGATCTTCCGAAAAAAACGTAAAGATAAAGACAGAGACAGACTGCATAGGTCCAAAACTGCAGACAGTGCTTCCGGTAAGCTAGTCGCCAGTCCGCCGGTACTCTGTGGGGGCACTTTCGCTGCCCCCGATACTCGCTACCTCAGATTTGCAGGCCTCTACTGAGACCCATTCGGAGTCCGGTATGGCACGAGATGCTTCTTAGACTATGGAACCTGCAGATGTCTCAACCTTGGATGGGTCCGGAGCCAATGTGCAGGCACCAGCTTCTGAGGGTGTATTCAGGCCTACAGACTTACATTTTAAACTGATGCCATCTTCTTCATCCAGGCCTAAAACTCGCACCATGTCTAGAACGTCCAAACCGCATGCTCAGGCCCATATGCCTAAAAAAACAAATGCTTAGAATGGCTGAAGACCTTGTTACCTTAATTAGGGGAAGCCAACCTTCCCCCTCTGAGACCTAGAACTGATTTTCCTTCTGATTCTTCTGATCAGGAATGTGATATTTCTGTTCCTTCTGATTACCAGGATTTGCCCTTATCTACCTATGAAGATTCTGATGCAGAGGATTCCATTCCCTCTGCTTCCCCTCCAGAAGATTTTTCTTTTGGTGAAACCTTGCACACTTTTAGGGAGCATTTCTGCTGGGAAAGCCAGGATTACTCTAACTCCAAAAAGAGGCTTAGGGAATTCTTATTCCTTCCTCAACACAAGCCTTTAGCTATTCCTCCTGTTCTGGACATTATAGTTGATGCTTTCTTGAAATCTAGCCTTTCCCCAGGCACTTTACCTTCAGCTCCCAGAAAACCTGAAAGGTATTAACAGAGTAACTGACTCTCTCAAGTTCCTCTTCAAGAATCCGATTGCGGATCCAGAGACCATTTCCCAAGGACCAAAAGGCATTAAGGCTACTGCTGCCAAAAATCCTACCCCTTCTGATAGAGATTCTAGATCCTTGGACAGATGGGGTAAGAAGGGTATACACTTCTGCTACTTTGGCCATTAGGGCTTTAAATTGCCAGTTTCATATGTTAAAGTACCAGCAGCATATTATGGGACCACTTAAACAGAAAATTATGTTGACTCCTGACTGTGCTGAACACAGAGGGACAGGATTTAATGCATTCTGCAGAACAAGTTGGTAAACATACTTTGCAATGTGGTTTTGACTCTTTAGAAGCATTTTGTAGGGCTGCTGTCACTGGGTCTGTACTTAGAAGGCATGCTTGGCTTGAGGAGCAAAACTTGCCAGATCATGTTAAAGCTAAATTATTGGATGCTCCCTTAAACCAAGACCGCCTGTTTGGCAACAAAGCAGAAGTCCTCAAAAGGATGGAGGGAAAAATCTAAATCTATGCAAACTGTTAAAGATTTCCTACAAGTACAGCCTCCCAGATTTAGTAGGCATTGGCCTTCAAAGAATTGGTCCTGTCCAGTCTCTTCCAGGCCTTCTCCGTCCAAACCTAGAAACTGCAGACCACCTAGGTTACAGTCTCAGGCTATGCACAGGCCTAAGCAGTGGGGGGCTCCCACTTCCAAAGCAGGGAGTAGTAAGCCACCCCCCTATGGAAAAATGGCACAATGACTTAACCTTAACCCTTCCAAGCCCTGCTCAACTGCCTGCTCCCTTAGGAGGAAAGCTCGCCCTGCATGCAAAAAACTGGGAACTCATTACCCAGGACAAATGGGTTTTGAATATGGTTTCCCAAGGATATAGATTCCACTTCCACACCCTACCATCCCCAAATGGTTGGCCAGACCTACCCCCAAATCAGTGGGTGGAGGCCCAACAGCAGTTTCTCTCTCTTCTAAGTATCAGAGCTATTCAACCTGTCCCAGCAGAACAAAGGGGACAATGTTTTTTTATTAAAGACTCTTCCTGGTACCCAGAAAAGACAGCTCCTGGCATCCTATCCTGGACCTCTCTATTCTAAACACCTTTCTGGTAATCCCAAAATCAAAAATGCTAGCACTTCAACAGCTGCTTCCTATGCTGGGCAAAGATGCCTGGTTGGCAACCTCAGACTTAAAGGAAGCTTACCTGCACATTCCAATAAGGGAATCCTGCAGGAAATACCTACGCTTCAGGGCAGACTCCATGCACTTATCAGTTCTCTGCACTTCCCTTTGGCTTATCTACTGCACCCAGGGTATTCACAAAGTGTCTAGCTCCGGCCATTGCATTTTGCAGGCAGAGAAATATTCAGATATACCCATTCTTGGACAATTGATTCGGGCAGAAAGCCAGGACTTGCTATTAAAACATCTGGCATTCATAAAGAAACTTCTAACCTTACTGGGGTACACCATAAACTAAAAGAAATCTCACCTAGTACCCTGTCAACAGATTGTATTCCTGGGAGCAAGCTTGAACACCACTTCCCAGATGGCTTTTCTCACTCCAGAGAAACAAGTTTACTTGACAACCTACTTCAAACTATTGGCCACAAAGACCCAGCTATCTGCAAGGAAAACTCTGCAAGCCCTGGGGTTCATGACCTCTTGCATTCTACTAATTCCATATGCAAGACTGCATATGAGGAAACTACAATGGTATCTAAAAAGCCTATGGTGTCAACATTCTCTGGACCTGGAATCAATGATTCCTATCATTCCTTGTATAAAGACAGAGTTCCTTTGGTGGGCAGAGGCCTGCTACCACAACAAGGGGCTCCCTTTCACTCTACCCCCTGCCGCCCAAACCCTAATGACAGACACATCAGACTATCCATGGGGGGCTCACTTGACAGGACAGTGCATTCAGGGCAAATGGAACCTGAGACACATGCACCTGCATATCAACCAAAAAACACAAGTCAACAGACAAGGCCAGCAACCAAAAAGAAATTTTAGCTGTACAGAATTCCCTGACGGCCTTCAAAGACCGCATTCTTCCAGGACAACTATTGGTAAAGACAGACAACACCATAGTTATATGGTACATAAACAAGCAGGGGAGGACCCACTCGTACCCTCTCTGCAGACTAGCCATGTCCCTGTGGAACACGGCCTTGAGCTACCAAGTGCACCAAGAAGCTCAGTTCCTGCCAGGCAAGCTAAAATCACTGGCAGACAACCTAAGCCAGAAATCTCATAGACCCACACGAATGGAAACTGGAACCAAAAATATTCAACCTCTTGAGGAACAAATGGGGGACTCCAGAGGTAGACCTGTTTGCCAACCCTCGGAACTACCAATTGGACAAATCCTGCACAAGTACTTCCCACAGTCAAGCTTGGAAAGTAGATGCCCTGTCCTTTACCTGGGAAAGCCTCTTGGTTTATGCCTTTCCCCCTCTGCCTCTCCTCTCGATGGTTCTGCAAAAGATCAAACAGGACAAGCCAAGGACAATACTGATTGCACCAGACTGGCCACACCAGCACTGGTGTACCCCCTCTTGCGCAGTATGACACTGCTGGAACCATGGCACCTGCCTCAGATCCCTGCTGTACCAGCAAGGGGGCCAGATTCTGCACCCTCAGCTTCAAACCCTGAACCTTGCAGCCTGGCTAATTCCTTGAGCTCTCCAATAGCATCCCTCAGTAAGCAGGTGCTAGATGTCCTTCTGGAGGCAAGGAGGCCTAGTACTAGAAAATCCTATGCTGAAAAGTGGAAAAGATACTGTTCTTGGAGCCAGACTCAGGGAATGGGCACAATGGTGCTCAGATTACCTCATATTCTTCAGTACTTAACAGAAATGTTCCACAAGGGCCTATCCTTCTCATCAATTAAAATTCATGCCTCTGCCATTTTCAGCACATTATAATACTGAGCCACCCTTCTCTCACCCCCTGCTAAATTAATTCCTTAGAGGGGCCAAAAATTTGACCCCCCAGAGAGCCCCTACTCCAGCCTCTGACCTTAACTTTGTATTGGAAAAGCTCACTCTACCTCCCTTTGAGCCATCTGCAACTGCAGAGTTTAATTTCCTTTCTTGGAAAACAGCCTTCCTTCTAGCCATCACTTCAGCAAGAAGAGTGTCTGAATTACAGGCCCGCATGGCAGTGGGAACCCTTCATTATCTTCCATGCAGACAGGGTTTCCCTCAGGACCAACCCTTCCTTTATGCCCAAGGTGGTGTCTAGTGTGGCCCTAAATCAGTCCATTCATTTGCCTACTTTTTTCCCTAATTTATAAAACAAAGGAGAACGAATACTGCACTCTCTGGACGTGCACAGACCATTTAGATTTTATTTGGACAGGACTAAGCCTCTCAGAAAATCAGAACAGTTGCTAGTTGACTTTGCTGCAGGGACAGATGGGAAATTTCAAAGCAAACCACTTCTAAATGGATAGCCCATTGCATTAATTTCTGCTACAAGCACCATGGAAAACCTACCCCACAGGGGATAAGATCACATTCCACCAGGGCTGTATCTACCTCTACAGCCTTTCTCAGAGGAGTCCCTACCAGGGACATCCTAGAAGCTGCTACCTGGAGCTCTGTGCATACCTTCAAGCATTACCGCATGCCTTTTTATTTCTAAATCCAGAGCTGGTTTTGCCACTACAGTCTTGCAGGGCTTAATAGCTGGCCCTAATGCTCTCTAATTTCCTCCTCCCTTCCTTAGCTTTGGGAATCAATCCAAATGTGATGACTGCAACAGTGAAACACGAAGAACATAGTACAGTTGTGTGCACTTACCATAAATGTAGATGTTTTGCAGTCCTGGTTGCCCTCCCTCTAGCCCCCTGACTTCTCTTGGCTCTACCTTTCCTTCTTGTTTGGTGTATTTAAGTTTTCTGGTGTATTTGCTTTTTGATGGAGGTGTACCATAACATATAATTGCTTCCCATGTGCGGGCACCTGACATCTGGGGCAAGAAGAACTGATGTAATAGCATCGGCTGCATGTTTTATACCCCCTGAAGACCTGACGTCATGGAAGAAGAGACCGCATCTGACTCAGGAATCCAAGATTCTGGTATTCAGGCCGGCTGAGGGCTACCTGCAGAAAGATAACCCAAATGTGATGACTGCAACAGTGAATACACTCTAACATCTACATTCATGGTAAGTATACACAACTGTACTTTACGGTTGTACACATTTCTTAATTTTCTAAAAGCTGTGCTTCTCCATGAATCTTGTCCCCAGTATCAGTCCTCGTCCATCGTCTTTTGTGGTTCTTGGGACCCTAGGTACTGTTTCTGGAAGTTTCAGAAAAATACACATTGTTGCAGGTACATGCAGCTATTTGTTCCTTTCCAGTCCCTGTATAGAAAAAATGAAAAAGAACGTAATGGCAGTCCTTTGATATGAATAGCAAAGGTAGAACACAAGGTTCTTTATCAAAAAAAAAATGCCAAAAATGATTTCACTACTTACGTTTGAGCTTTTGGTGTTTAAAGATCATATTTCATTTTTCTTTTATAGCTTTTGAAATATGCTATACAGATTATAGAATGTGACTAATACCAAACGATTGTGAAGTATGAATAATAATTAACCTGCAGTGACCTCTGATTTTGGTAATCAACGTTTTTAATAATATTTATGTATGTGATAATAATTGAGCAGTATCTAACTGGTCTGCAGTTCTGTATGTGAAATTTGCATGCATTATATATTTATAATTAAAGGAAACTTATTTTTTGCATCATACAATGGCTTGTTATTTAATTTCTTCAAAGAGGAACTTGGTATAACCCCCTCCATTTTTGGAGCTGTATATATCACGAGAAGAATAGAAAACAAACGTTTTGGATGTGGTAGCCAGTCTGCAGGAGGAGGAGGTATCTCTGACAGTAAGATCCCTTAGTGGAACGGTAAAAATAGTAAATGCAAACCAAACGACATAGACATGCTGCTGTGTGTAACAGTCTTCTGTGTGGAAGGCATGCTACTGTGTAGTTGCTTACAGCTCATTATTGAAATGTCTTCACTTGTAACGCTGATTGCCGACATGTTGAAGAGTAACACAGTATTAAACATCACCCTTCTTCCAGTTGGTGACCCCTATGACAATTCCAAGATCACCATAAGTTGTAGAAAAGGGAATATTTCAGGCAATGTCCATGACTTGGTATATGTAAGGTTTTTTTTTGGACCATTCACTTTCAGTATTATGAGACTCACTAGGCTATCAGCCCAAGGGCCTACGTAAGCCTAGCCAGCAAGGTACCATAGCTTACGCCACCCAAGAAAGTTATTTTCCTGTGCTACTGTCCAGCAGACAAACAGAAGTGATCCCCGGGGGTGTATTTCCTATTTCCCATCCACTCATCAAGATTTTTCTTGAAGAGTGCTGTTGAACTTTGCTTGACATAGGTAGCTTGTTCCAGAGTATAGGAAGTCTCTGGGACAGGAATCTATCCCTCCAGCGTGTCCTGTTTTATTGTGGTGACGAGGTTTAGGTTCCTATAATGTGTAGCTTGGAGGGATTGGGATTTCTTTAGATGTAGCATGTCCAACAGCTGTGGGTTTGACATGGCTTTATATGTTAGGCAGAGATCACCTCAGAGTAGGCGATATGCTACAGAGTAAAGCTATTTGAGGCCAGTAATCCTCTTTGTGAGGTACTTCTGTGGCCTTTCCAGCTGCTGCAGATGTCTTGTGGGGTACATTCCAGAAGGGGCGTTGTACTCTATAATGGGTCTAATGAGTGACGAGTAGAGGGGAACAATGACGTCTTTTTTCCTGGATAAGAACTCTTTTATGATGGTGTGCCACGTAGAAGAACTCCCTGACTACTGTGGCGATGTGTGTATCAAAGGAGAGACTACTGTCCACCTGGGTCCCAAGGTCTCTTATCACACATTCGGTGTTAAGTAGATTGATAAAAACTCTGTACCCATGAACTACCACATAGGCAGCAAAGGGGATGACACTGCACTTTTTGGCATTGGGCTTGAGGCCATGGCTCTGACACCAGGCATCTGTCTCAGTGAGGCCCTTCTGTAGAATGTCCACATCATTTGGGGACTTGACTATGGCTCCTAGTTTGCAGTCATCTGCGAACTTAGTCAGCCAGAGGCCATCTGTGTTAGCCTGTACGTTAGAGAAGTAGATACCAAACAGGAGAGGTCCCAGGACAGAACCCTGTGGCACTCCACTTGTCACAGCCTTTAGGTCAGATTTGGAGTCTGCAACTTTTACTGTGTGGGTTCTGTCAGTGAGCCGGTTAGCAACCCATCTTGTGACGTAGGGATTTTTACTTAGTTTAGTGAGTTTAGCTAGAATTCCAGAATGGGGGATGGTGTTGAAAGCCTTGGCGAGGTCAAGATGGGCTGTGTGAACCAGCTTACCCTCATCCACAGCTTTGGTGACTGCCTCAAAGAAGTCGATCAGGTTCAGGAGACATGATCTGCCTTTCACAAACCCGAACTGGGTGGGATCCATAGGTTGGAGGTTACCAATGCCTTTGTTTATGAGTTCCATGATGATACGTTCCATGGCCTTGCAGACCAGGCTCGTCAGGCTAATAGGTCGATAGTTCCCGGGATCAGTGGTGGCTCCCCCTTTGTGGAGTGGGATACCTGTTCTTGTGCGCCATTCAGTGGGCACAAAGCCTGATGCGAGGCTATTATTGAACATGGTGCTTAGGTGGGGAGCCAGTTCGTTCTGAAGTTCATGTAAAACGCAGCCTGGGATGTTGTCCGGTCCCATGGATGCTGTGTTTTTGGCTTTAGAGAGTGCAGCTTTTACCTGCGTAGTTGTGATTACAGGGACTCTGCATTCTTCCTGTATAGATATGGGGCCTTTAGAGGGTGAGAGGGCATTGAACCGATCTGCCAGGTTATTGGCAATATCAGTTGGTTCTGTAATTTTCGTGCCTTTGTGCTGTAACTCAGAGCAGATCTGGCTGTTGCCATCTAGATTCTTGACATAGCTATAGAATGCTTTGTGGTTGTCCTTGGATTTAGTGGCGATTTTGTTTTCGTAGCTAGCTTTGGAGGATCTTATATAAGGGATCTCAGCTTCTTACTGAGGCTGACCAGGGAGCTCCTCCACTCATGGGATTTTACTCTCTTGCAACAGTTTCTTCCTTCTGTTGTACAGTTTGTTTATGGCAGGGGACCACCAGATTGGCTTCCTTTTTTTGGAAGATAGCGTCTTGGTTCTGTTTGGGATGGCACGATCCATGCACTCGTGTAAGTGCTTTATAGAGTGCATTTGTGTAGAATTCAGCAGTTGTAACTGTATTGTCCATCTGCATGGGTGTCATAAAATTCACCACTTTTGTCTTAAGAAGCATGAAGTTGGCTTCGGAGAAATTATTTACTATGGTTTCCTTAATGGGGGTGGGGGCCGGGATGTGGATATCAAGGGTGATAAGCTTATGGTCTGATCGGACCGAGGAGTTGTCTTCAGGTGTGGAACACCGGTCACTCATATTGGTAATGACTAGGTCTAGGATATTGTTGCCCCTGGTGGGGGTGTGGATAAGTTGATCTAGGGCATTGGAGTTTACGAATTCCAGAAAGCGTTGAGCTAAGGAGTTGGTACACGAGTAGTTTGCCAGTTATGGTGGGGTAGTTGAAGTCGCCCATTATTAGGGTGTTTGGTTGAACCCTAATATTTTCCAGTACATCAGGAGTGGGAATCCTGGGTCATGGTGGGGGAATCTGTAGCAAGCTACAATTTGGATTGCAAAGGTTATTTACATACAGTATAAAATGGAAAAAATCCAAAGCAAATGAGGCTTATTTTTTTCTTTAACTTTCATTTGCCTGTTTAATAAAATGTATTATTTTGGTTTATATTTTGACAAAATCATTCTTTCTTTCCCACTTCTACAAAATGGCACCCATTGTGATACAGCTACTATTGGCATAGATGTTAGTGTCATCATTTCTGTTTGTAGTATTTGTATTTTGCTTTACTTTTTACTCATTTGATTGCACATGGAGTAGTGCTTTGTGCATGCGTATTTACAGCAGTGCTCTACACACCTGATTCCAGGGCTAAATGATCTGCTATTTTATTCTTATAATTAGAGAGGAACTTTAATAACATTTTACTGTCCTGGCATTTTTAAATGTGTTGACACACTGAAGTCCAAAAATGGCCACACAATAAAGCCTGAAGGTCACTTGCTTTATTTTACACACTAACGCTCAAAGTTTACTCTGTGTTTTTGTCTTGCACATACAAAAGACTTCTTCAGATGTATAAAATTGGCCATCAGGCAACACTTCTTATATACCCCTCACTCTAAAACATCCACCAATAAATAGGTTTGTTTAAAAACCATTCCTTATACATTTGAATCAAATAAAAGCCAACCTTGTATATTATGTAGTAAATAATAAAATTCCTTTTAAATATATAAAACATTATAAACTTCCATTTAAAATCCAAAAATGTAAAAAATACATAAATAATATATTTATATAAATATATTTAAAAGTGTTAACAATGTTATTCTCTTCTCCTCCCATCCAGTGGCCAAACAGGAAGTTGCAGCTTAGCTGCCCTAAGCTTCAGAGCTGGGGCCAGGGATATATAGTCATTTAAACCTACCCCTTCGTTTGCTTCCAACTTTAGTTGCCAAAATAATTCATGGAATTCTGTGGTAGTCTCCCATGGTCCCCCAACAAGGGTCTACGTCCACTTTCTCTATAACTTGGAACCCATACTTAGCTAGTGGACAGGAATTAAGATGCCTATATAATGCATCAGTCTCATCCATTTTTCTAATGTCGTTCTTTTGTTCGTAAAGGTGCCTTTTCAACTTTCTAGAGACAGTGGAGGATCCTGGTCAATGAGTGCAATCTTTCTAGATGAAGAAATTTTACTGCAAGTTTTACACTCCAACCCAATAACCTCCTGAGTAGTTCTTACTGTAGACCCCATGGTTGTGTTGCTAAGAGTCAGAAATAATAGCACTAATTTCTAGGTGACCAATTAAGATACTCTCACCCCCCCCACACACCATGTCATGAATGCAGGGTAGTGCCCCCTTAAGTGACTTAGTTGTAGAACCCACAGTCCTCAAAAGGCGAGATGTCCAAAGAGCCTTGCAGTTCAACCACTTCCCAAGGAGTCTAGGGCATTATACCACTTCAGAAAGCATGTGTACATATCGGGCACTTTTTCTACCAAGACTTGAATTACCTGACACACACGACTAGATTTCAGTTTGATGTAGCAGAGAAAACATTAGATGGTGCTTTGCAAGTTGCCACCGGGAACTTACAGAAAAAAACTTTAATCAGTGTTAAACTCTTCATGAGACCACTGCATAATGAGTGGATTGGCCAGAAAGCTGGGCCAAGCATTTGTCATGCATTGCTATGCCAGGATGAGATGCACTAATTTTATGGACAACTTTAAAGCATCGTTCACCAATGCCCTTGTGATAGCTTGTCCTTATCTGGCCCACTGGTGAAGGAAAAGCTGCAAAGCAGAAAAACAAAATGCCTGTTGCTGTTAGTGAAGTTCTGTTCTCCTCAAAAAATGTTTTCTCATAATTAGAGGAGTGTATAGTACCTAAATTTTAAAAAGAGCCAAGAGCTACCATTTGTGCAGCATCCTGATAGGAACCAATGTGGTGTGGGGATTTCCAAAACCTATACATCCTTAGAAATGCAATTTACAAAACTCTGGATTTGATGGCCATTCTTTCCTTTGAGGGTAAGAGAGGTTGGTGCAGCCACAGAATCCCTGAAGGTGTTGCCAACCATCGTTCTCTGGAAGCAGTCAGAGTTAGATCTCCCTGTCTTTTTCTGCATGGCCTGCCATCAGACAGGGCAGGTAGATCAGGGAGATGGCATCCAGAGGCAAAAAAAATTCCTTTTACAACCACACCAAGGGGAAATCATCCTTATTCCAGGCACTCCCTTCTCCAAAGTCGAGCAGCCAAATCATAGGCTGGAAACATTCAAAAAGAACCATCCAAAACATCCCATCAGACCAGAGAAGATCTGGAGTTTATTAAAGGCCCTTTCTGTCATGTTCAAGAAGGCAGTGTAAATCATTATGTAAGAAAAGCAACATTTTGAGTTGGCCACAATGTAGTCAATCCTCCTAATCTTGCAGGAGGAAGACTTGATGTGCTCTAGAGATCTGCACGATCTCTAGTTGTACATCATGGTATCATGCAAGTCCATCAGTTTGTCTGTCCATTTCACTGAAATAAGATTCTTTAGAATAGGGGTCCCCTGCCAAGGGCAGCCTGACCACCTGCCAGTATACCATCCTCAGGACTTTGTTGCCGCCAGTCCGAACACCATCTTTTGTCTATCTGAACGCCTGGTGCGTTGCTGGTAAAGATAATTGCCCCATTGGGGGGGGGGGTTGCGGTTATCTATTTTTCTTTTGTTTGTGGAGTTTCATGCCCTCCAGAAAGGGTAAATGTTAGTGCGGGAGACAGATTCCCCATAAAAACCATCATGAATAGTGTTTATTTTGTCTCTGTGCTTCCCACAACCATACATCCTGTTCAATTTCTCAGGCTTTCATCCCAAAGAGACTCCATATTCAGCTTTCTTCTGGCCCTGTTTTAGACAACCAACCTCTTAAGCTTTTAGCGAAAGACACTATGGAGGGAACTTCTCTCTCTCCTTGTCAGCCATCTGTAAAGAAGGCCAAGAAGTCTGTCTGATTTTGCCATTTTACAGCCTCCACCGGATGTCTCTCCCAAGGTTAGTGAAAGCCTGAAGGATCGCCCAGCTCCTATGTTGGATTCCTCTGCCAAGACTGCTTCAGAGGCCGCTGTGGATCTGACCTCGTGTATATTCCTGGAGGCCTTGCAGACATATTCACTATGGATGATCCGGGGAACTGCAGCGGATCATTATCAGAGTGTTTCTCCGATTTTGATTAGAAAAGAAGTTCCATGTATGATTGTGGAATGTCATCTGGTGTCTGAACCTTTTTGCAATTTTGCAGGGCAGATGTCCCTTTTGAAAAAGAAACCAGAAACAAAGCATGTTTCTCCTACTGCTAAGGACCCACAGAGTGAATTGCAGAATTTAATTCAGGGTTTCTTTAGTGCCCTTACAGCTTTGAAACCTTTCAAGGAGTTTCTGTTCCTGCTGCACCTTTTGTTCCTGTACTCCTCTTAAAAGGCCTAGGAAACAGGATTCTATTGAGGAAGAGGTGGATTTAGATGAGGAATCCCTTGCCTATTCATCCCAGATTCCTTCTCCTTTAGACTTTGGTTCCACTAATCCTGACACTCACTCTGAGGAGATTTCCTTCGGTGACCCAATTTCCAGGATGATGGAATTTTTAAATAGGAAATAGGATTGTGCTTAGGTTTCTGAGGTTCAGAAGAGGTATTTAGAACTTCTTCAAATGGACTTTCCCAGACTTTCGCTGTTCCTCCTGTTTTGGCTGCCTTGTTGGATGCCTTTTCTATCGTGTCTCAGGCTCCGGATTCGTATCCCTCTGTCGCCAAAACCTGATGGGTTTTATAGGGTGCCTGAGGACTGCAAATTCTTATATATATGTCTTTCAGCTGACACCTCTTTAGTGCCTGTGGCATCTGAACAAGCCATCTTCAGTTACTGCCTTCTACAAAGCTTCTTCCTTCTGATAAAGACACCAGAACCATGGAAAGGCTAGGTAAGGTTTATACCTCTGCTACCTTGCTATTAAGGGCTGTCAGTTATCAGACCCATATGTCTGAATATATTTTGGCTCTTCTTTCTCAGGCCTGCCAGGTAACTTCTGACCTTCCTGATTCTGAAGGGATGACTTCTGCTCTTTTCTTGGAGTTTTCTCAGGTGGCTAGCCATTCTATTACATGCAGTTGTGATGCAGCAAATGCTTCTTCCAGAGCTGCTGCTTTTGGTTCTGTGACGAGATAGTCCTGGCTTTAGCTTCAACCTTTACCTGTTAATATTAAGGCTAAGTTGATGGATGCTCCTCTAGATAACACATGCTTTTTTGGTGCAGCTGTTGATTGTTGGTTTGTGTCTTCAAGGTAAGTGAAAAGCTTTACAGGAACTTAAACATGTTTTTTTTTCTCCTGTGCTTAAATTTCAAAGAAATTACCCTAATAAGCCAGCCTTTATTCGTAGGCAGTCTCGCGCTCCTAAGTGTAAAGGGGGGGCTCCTCCTGCTAAAGCTACCCAGACTCCTATGACAGCGAAATCTCCTTTTCTTGACAAAGCAGGTGCTGTCTGACTCTTTTCAGGTCACATTCCTCTTCATCTTTGGCTTTCCCTATCCCTTACAGTTTGGTTAGAGAGTACTCTGGATTCCTGAGTTCTGTCCATTATCCACGTACAGTATTACATGGTCTGGAAAGCTCTTCCCCCTTTCAGGAGCATTCCTCAGTCTCCTCTAGAACAGTTGGCTTTCTTTCCAAGTGTGCTTAGGATCTTTTGACTCACGGAACTACACAAGAAGTTCCAGTTTCCCAAATGGGGAAGGGGTTTACTCCAGAATGCTTTTGGTTCCCAGGAAGGAGGGCACTTGGAGACCCATTCTGGACCTCTCTCATTTAACCACCTTTCTGAAGGTCCCTTCCTTTTGGATGTTTTCCCTTAAGACTGTTTCCTCAGACTTTTCTAGTGTCTCTAGACCTTAAGTATGCTTATCTTGAACATTCCCATGCATCCCCCTCTAAGGAAATTTTTGTTACTCTGTTGCTTCCTGGCATTTTCAGTTCTCTGCTTTGTCTTTTGGCCTTTCTACTGGCCCAAGGGTATTCAACAAATGCCTCATTCCAGTGATTGCTTTTTTTGCAGACTTGGGGAGATGCAAGTCTTTCCCTGCTTAGATGATCTCCTGCTTTAGGCATCCTCTCTAGAGATCCTACTGCAGTATCTTCAGTTTGCCATCTCCCTTCTGTGAAGCCAGGGGTTCACAATAAATTTCCAAAAGTCCTTTCTGACTCCTTCACAGGATCATGTATTTCTGGGGTGCAGGATATAGACTATCCCAATATCTGCATCCCTGCCTCCTCCCAAGGCCTTTACTCTAATTTTTCTTTCATTCCGTTCTTCCTCTGACCTTAATCATTGCAAAGGAGTTTGAGAGCTCTAGATTTTATGGCCTCCACCATTCCTAGGCTCCCTTTTACCAAACTCCACATAAGAAAACTTCAGTTTCTCAAGTCAGTTTGGCTTCAGTGTTCTCACCTTTGGACAAATTAGTTCCTCCTCTTACATGCCTCACCCCTCTTCCCTCTCAGGAGGCATTCACTGATGCTTCAAAAATGGGATGGGGATTATCCTTCTGTTCTCTAAAGGTACAGGGTCCTTGGTTTCCTCAAGAAAGAAAAGGTCATATCAGTTAAAAGTAATGAGAGCTCTTCTGCTAGCCCTTCAATGTTTTCACCCTGTATTCTCCTCAGGGCCTCTAGGAGTGTTTACAGATAATACCACAGTGATGTGGCATGTCAACAAGCAAGGGGGGGGGGTGAGATCTTGCCTACTTTGCCGGTTAGCATTTCTAGTGTGGAACTTGCTATCCAGTATCGTACAACTCTTCAGGCAGCTTATATTCCCTCAGGTCAGAATGTTGTGTCAGACTTGCTGAGCAGGACCATAACACAATCCCATGACTGGATGTTTCACAGGGATGCGTTTCTGGACATTGTCCATCATGGGGTACTCCAAGTAGATCTTTTTGTCTCCCCTCTGAACAGACAACGTCCTCTATTTTGTGCCAGATTACCAGGTTCTCTGGTCTGGAAGATGGATGCTCTCTCTCTCTCTTTCTTGGAAGGGGATCTTTCATTATGCCTTTCCTCCCCTTCCCCTCATTCCACAATTTCTGTTCAAAATACAACAGGATGCTCTCTCTCTCTTTCTTGGAAGGGTTTCTTTCATTATGCCTTTCCTCCCCTTCCCCTCATTCCACAATTTCTGTTCAAAATACAACAGGATGCTCCCAAAATCTTGCTGGTGCCACCTTTTGGCCCAATTGGTTCCCTCCCCCTTTGCATTTAACAATCCTCTCCAGTTACCTCACAGGGTGGTCCTACTCACACAAGACAATTTATCCCATCCATCCTCACCTGACCACTCTTCCACTGCCAGTGTGGTTGATAGGATTTTGATTCCAAACAGACCGAACAGACCGCTTTTTTTCTGAAGTGCTTATGGTCCTGCAGGAAGCTGGGAAGCCCACAAATAGAAAATCTTACTCATTCAAAAACAGCCTAAAGGCTTTGGTATACAGGCCGTGTGTTGGGCCACCCTTGGCAGAGGATCCTTATTGTAAGGAATACTGCAACAGTGAAGAAAACATCATCTACCATTATTGTAAGATCTTACATGACTGTACTTATCTTTGCTATAGAAAATACCCAAAATTACCAGGTAAACCTTGAGCACATTTTGCAAGAGATAATTTATATCCTGCATTTTTTTATAAGTGTTCAGTTGATATCTGTGTCGCTGTGCCATGCACTTCATTGCCCACTGTGATGCTGAACAGCAAGGCTATTGGAGTGGCTTTGTACAATATCACTAAATACATACATTGTACTCTTAGAGCTTAAATTATATATACACACAGCAACCACAGTTGAAAGTTTAAAAATATTTAATAAAAACAAGACAATACTTCTTACTACACAGTGCTAGTCAAGTGTTCAGATATCACAGGGAAATACTTAAAATAATACTGTTGAAAAGTTCTGACATCAATGCAGAAAAAAACTAATCTAATCTTCCTAGTTTCTAGCTATATCTAAGAGAGAAAATAGTTCTAAAATAAACTTACATATAGAACACATACAGAGTGGCTGGTGAGTTGGATGTTCTCAAAATGCTAAATGCTCTCATTCTTTCTGTCTTTAAATTGATAGCACAGTACCACTGATTCATTTCAGATTACATCATTTTTTTCTGGTTCCATGCTAACAGAAGCTCAGAGGTTAATAGTCCTTTTGATCTTGCAGCTGGTCAGGAAGCCAGAGCAATAAAATAAGTTGTAAATTCTAGCCGTTAACTCTGGCCTCAAAACAATAGGCAGAATGCCTCCCTCTAGACATCACGGCTCAGAGTTTTAGATCAAAGAATTTCACAATGCCTGACGTATCCGCTTTCTTATAGCAGAGTGCACTGTTACATTTTTGCAGTTCAACATCCAATACAGTCTTCACATTTAAGAGAATAGCCCTGTGGCTTACATTAATATTTATGAATTACAGAATTATCTACAAAATTTTATCTGGCTGGGCTGGTACCCTTCACCTATCTTTACACCCACTATTGCATGACACTGTAAGTTGTATTAGGGTCTCAAGATGGACTTTTGTATTTGTGTTGATACCACCTAGGAGGTTGTAGATGGAGGTCTGTTTTGAGGGTGAAATGGATGATCTGGATTGTGTAAGTCAAATGTTATTTGCTTATCATAATGTTAGAATTTCATAGTTCACATCCGTCCACCATCCACTTCAGCAATGTTGCTTCCTTTCATTTTATACTGTCCTTGCAAGTGGAAAAACTTAAGAGGGTGTAGTCCCATGGCATTTCATGATCAGTAAGTCCTAGACTTAATTGGGGTAGAATCACTCTAGAGTGAAGGGGATGTGTTGTGGGAGCTAGAAAAGCTTTGCAGGCTGCAAGAGTCTTAAATTGACTAACCAGTCCTCTGGTTGAAAGTGGACAGAGGTAGATTATGAATGTCTAACACTGGTGTGTACATAACTTTCATTTACCTTCAAAGAACCAAGAAAGAAGCCAGCATATATGAGTGCAAATCCATCACCCATACAGATGCCTTGTAATGGAGTATAATTACTGCCAAAGTAAAAAAAAAGTAAGTAAAATTCCTAAAACTATCTTTACAAGATGTAATGGGGAAATTTCCTGTATGCAGTAATTTAACCAGTACTCTGTTGATATAACCGTATGGTGAATACTAGTGTAAATAATGGTCATATTAAGTATGCAGATGTACGTAGTCCGGTCTACATACGTGCATTCCACAGGTTCTGAGGAAATGGATGTTTGGCTTGCATATACTCTGTAATAAAACAGCCAGGGTTTCAAACAACTATCAGTAAGATTCAGTAGCATGTCCTTGGTGTTGTAATGGCTTATGTTCCTTGGGAGGTAGGTAAAATGGCTGAACTGCTTAACCTTAAGTTTTCTGCATAGAAAATCCTGTATGATACCTTCCAAATTGAATTCCTGTAAAAGAAATCCACAATAAACTTGAAGTAAATTCATGCAGTAAATGGGTGTAAAATACTGAGTAGTTAAATATAAGCTTCACAGCCCTAAAGCCCTCGAACCCAAACCACAATATAACCCCTTTTATTTAGCTGAAATACTGCAATTCATATTTTGTTGGAATATAGCTCCTGCAGAGCGGGCGGCCACGGTGGTGCAGTGGTTAGCATTGCCACCTCACAAGCAAGAGGTTCTCCAGTTCGATCCTTGGCTGGGGTGCCTTCTGTGCGGAGTCTGCTTGTCCTCCCTGTGGTCGCGTGGGTTTTCTCCGGGTGCTCCGGTTTCCTCCCACATCCTAAAGACATGCTGTAGGTGAATTGGACACTCTAAATTGGCCCTAGGTGTGAGTATGTGTGTGCCGTCTGTGCAAGGTTGGGCGCCGGACTGGCAACTCGACACTGTAAAACTTCACTGCCAATCATGAGCGGACAGGTGATACGCTGTGGCGACCTCTAACTGGGAAAAGCCAAAAGAAGAAGATAGCTCCTGCAGAGCAATCCATTTGTTTTTAATTGTTTCAGAAGATAGTGGTTGTGTCTTTCGGCTTTTCCAGATTAGTGGTCGTCACAGCGGAACTCCGGTCCGCTAATGACATGCAGTTGACTTTTACATACCGAGTTGCCAGCTCTGACGCACAACCTTCAACTAAGGTACGCCCATTCACGCATGTCTCCACGCAGAAGATGCTCTAGCTGAGAATCAAACCGGACAGCGTCTTACTGTGAGGCGACAATGCTACCGCAGCACCCCCACCACCGCAGTGTCTTGTTTCAGAAGGTAGTCATAATCAGTTATTCTTCAAATTGTATAGGACTCCCTTCTCAAAAGCTGCAGGTTGAAAAGATGATTGATAAACCCCTTCCTGGCTGTCTTTTCTTGAACCAGAATATCAGATTATGGGTTTTTCTGCAATGCCTTTAAATCTGGAACTAGTTGAAAATCACTAATAATACAAGTATAATGTTCAGTCCATTATTTAATATGGACAGTTAATCAGATGATAAAATCTGTGAGGAAATGTCAATAACTAGATTAATGACATTTTCTTTGCATGCTATTTCTTGACATTTGTGAGATGGGGAAAGTGGTGTTTGTCTTCTGCATTTCATGCTACAACTTCTGGTTCGATAGGGATCCTTTCTTGAGTGAATAAGTTGAGGAATGGCAAGACAAACATCTGGCAGACTGTGCAGTCCCTGTTGAACTATCACTCATTTGGATATATTGATTGAAACAGAATTTGTTTCTAGTTGGTCAGAATACATAAATACATTTCAAAAATGGATTTGGAGCAATTACTAACTGGATTATGCGCTGATCGGCATGACATTGGAGTGTTTGGTATGAATAACATGTCGAGCAGTAATCCGAGTGGCTCAAATATTAATACTAGCAATGGCTGTGAAATGGCCTTCAACAAATTTAATAAGGATCTTAAAAACATACGGGCCAATATATGGCATCTCAGACTTTTTAAGGCATATATTAACAAGGATATTACACCAAGAGGACTAAGAGTCAATTTACAGCCTTTGGTCAGTTGGTCGGAGGACAGGCTGACCAAAGAATTGGAACCAAGCTCTTCAACAATCATCAATGATGTTTGTAAATATCCTTGCTTCTTATGAGAGAATGGTGGACATTTGTTTAATGGAAGTAAAAGCTTCATGTGAAGAATGTAAGAAATATGAATCAAACCAACATATGCCACTTTGGTTAGCAAATTATCCAAAGATTTGGCTAATTTTGACCAACTAACTAAAGATAGGAAAATACGTAAGTTTAATAAGGACTGCACTGATTACCAAAGGGGTTGTCCTTTTGATACATCGAAAACTGTGAGATTTTATGATTTTGGTCAAAGGACACCAGGAAATAAACCTAAGAAAAGGCCAAGGTCTATCCTGAAATCCTCTGACAAGACTTTAGTTAGTACTTCAGGGGAAGACTCATCATGCACAGATAATGACCGTAATAACTATCGAGAATCACCTAAAAGCAAAAAAGCTAATGTTCAGTACCCTTTAGACATACAAACAAGCGACGAGGGGGTCGCAAGCACAAATATAGGAATAAGATCCAATTCTATGGAAGGACTGATACAAACAATGTTGAATTGACAGAATTTGAGTTTCATAATGTTTTGAACCTTTCTAATGTTCAACTGACAGATGTACAAACTACATTACTAAATAAAGGACTTGGTTTTATTCCCAGTTTTTTCATTGATGAACATAGCATTGTTAAGGATTTTTTGTCGTAACCTGAATTTGAAATTATTCTTTTCAGATAACACCTCTCAACGATCACTTGATTTCAAATTTTTAAAATCAGACTTTCAACCGCCCATGAACAAACATGTCTCTATTTTCCAACAATCTGTACTCAGGGATTTACATTTTCATCACAATGAATCATACATTCTGGGCCAGAATATGTCACCCATGGAAAAGGTAGCCTTGGAGGAATTAAGGCATAATCGCGACATTGCCATTCTGCCTGCAGACAAGGGAGGTGCTGTGGTGGTTATAAACATTGGGGAATACCTCGATGAGGGGAAAAGACAGATAGCAGATACTAGGTGTTATATGCAAATGTACATCGACCCGACTGGGGTCTTTAAAAAAAGAAATAGACTCTTTTCTTAAACTAGCAGAGGATGTGGGTATTATAACAAAAAATACAGTTAAACATCTCACTGTAAAGGACCTACAGAAACAAATCTTGTATCTTCTTCCAAAAATACATAAGTCTATTTCAAAACCCCCAGGTAGACCCATTGTATCAGGGATAGGGCCCTTGACAGAACCATTATCAGCATTCCTAACACAGTATCTTAAACCCCTTCTAACATCTGTTAGGGCCCGACTACAGGACACCACGCACTTTTTTACAAATTTTGCAGGATACACAGCTAGAACCAGACTGGTTAATATGCACGTTGGATGTTAAATCTTTATACACAAGCATTCCACACTGGGCAGGATTACAATCCCTGCAATACTGGCTTGAGAGAACAAACCTATATCCTCCGGGCTTCAATACCTTACTTGTCTGCATGGCAGAACATGTATTAAACAAAAATGTCTTATTTCCATGGAGAATGCTTTTGGCAGTTACAAGGGACAGCAATGGGAGCTTCCTTTGCACCCATTTATGCTTATTCATGGCCTATTTTGAAGAATGTATGATATATGATGGATCACATAACATTTACATGGTGGAAATCGATATCTGGTGGCGACGATATTTGGATGATTGCTGGATGGTGTGGAAGACAGATGAAATATATTTACAGGAATTCATGGATTACCTGAATGGTAACATTTGGGGTATTGAATTTACAGTTACAAGTAGCATTAGTACTATCGACTTTTTGGATGTAACAAAGATGACACTCCCAAGTACTAAAACATTCAGAAAATACCCTCAATACAATACTTTGTTACATGCTTCCAGTATGCACCCGAACCACACCATCCGCAACATCCCTAAGTCTCAATTTATGCGTATTAGACGCATTTGTTCATCTCAGGAGGAATTTGAACATGCCAGACAAGATTTATACCATAGATTTCAAGACAGAGGATATAGAGACATGGACATATATCAAGCTAGCTCATGGAGCAACACCATAGATAGAAGGACATTGTTACAATACAAAAAATCAGGGCATGCTCATCAGGAATCTATCTTGAGATTTGTTACCACATATGGCAGGAACCAACAAATTGTCAGGGATATATTGAATTCTAACTGGAAAATGATTTTGGCTAATGACAGTTTAAGGACAATATTAGGCCCTCAGTGTCAGATGTCATACAGATGAGGCAAGAATTTGGGAGGGCTATTTTCACATTACAAAAATAGAGAAGGGGGAGGAGCGGTATATCATCAGACCACTATCAGTGGAGATAAATTAATTGGGAGATAAATTAATTAGTACTTTTCCATATGGTCATTGCTGCTCCTGCCTACAAGTCAGTACACTAAAAGAATTTACCAGTGCCAACACCAATCGTGTATTTAAAACAAGGGTGTTTGGAAATTGTAGCAGTACATGGATTATTTACTTAGCTACCTGCCAATGCAAAGCCTTCTATGTTGGTCAAACTTCTAGATCTCTTAGAATAAGCATGACAGAACATCGTAGTGACATGAGGAACAAAAAAGAAACAAATGCTTTGTACAGACATACGATAAAACATCCCAATGCTCAGTTTATGTTCATGATCATTGACAAAATTCAGGGAGATGGGAACAACCAACAAGGTTGGCACACCATTTTAAACCATAAGGAACAATATTGGATCACCAACCTTGGATGTTTATTTCCCCCAGGTCTGAATGACCATCTGTGAGTTTCATATAATACTGGATGATTTAATAATTATGGTTACAATATTAAATACTCTTACAGATCAAGAATTAGTACGAATAATTCAATGGTGGTTAGGCCTACCACTATTTATATTATACTCAACGAAGTATGGTATGAAATTTTTTTAGGATACTAACATGTATATGCACGGATTTGTATTTGTATCGGTTATGATGGCTTGAAACATTGGGTATTGTATGATTACAATGATGATTTTGTACTATTTACAAGGAGATTATTTCAAATCATAATCAATATTATAGCTGATAATGAGGCTATAATTTTTTTACCCTATTTTGTAATATGTTATATGATCATTATTTTTTATTTTGTTATCAACATGTGGTCATCACACTAAATAATATATATACCAGTTGTATATAGATGTACCATTTTCTGTTTTTAAATACCAAGGTATGCACATATAAATATACATAGACTATGTTTTTGGTTTATCACTATGGAATCTGTATGCACATATGATGATTCTTTCCAAAGCTTTGATTTTTATTTTTGAAAATATGATTTAACATTTATCTCTCTGGCATTTAATGTCACTGGTCGTATGCTTTGTAACTAAGATGGTATATGCATTTTGACACTCCATCCACTAGGTGGTGCTGTACCACTGCTTCCAGGTAATCAAAGATCAGTATAAATGCAGGCTGCTTTATTTCACTTAAAAAAAAAATTTTCTATCCATTGATAAAGGCTGAATAGCCGAAACCGGTCTGTATTTGGAGAAATAATAAATTATATCTTCATTACTGTGTGTTCACTATCGTTCTTGCTGGTCGTTGGTGGTTTTACATTGATGGTTTGACCCTGCATGCCATCCTTGCGGAGCGTATTGTTTGCTGTAGAGCCTTTGCTGTATCACAAGTGACATGCAATTCCTGCCTTCCCCACAAAAATGACCTGACTCCTACATACATGTTGATGCAAAAGGTTTACACAATGGTAGGCACTGTAATGAGCAAATAAACTTGACAATTGTGGGAAACATTTTATATCTTATTAGTAAGCATGATGAATGATAGTTTTATTGTGTCTACCTGGGTTTAAAAGTAGGTTATGTAAGTACAGGACAATCCACGCCGTGTACAATCAGTTACTTAATGCAGGCACAGAAATTCCTAGTTAAAAGTATGACTATCTTGCAGAGAAACCCATGGTTACAAGTAGTTTTCCAACCTTTTTAGATCGTGGGCCACTTACTGTACCTGGAGAGGCTTGGAGGGCCACGTCCCATATTGAAGATGTATTTGCTTTTCATACACTCCAGTCAGTGACATACCCTCAGTCATGGGCGGAAAAAAAACATCTAGTTCCAGAATCACTTCTGTATTCTTGCCAGACTGAAAACAAGTTTACATCTTGAGACATTTAAAAACAGTATCCTTGTTAAGTGGTGCTGCGCTAGCGTTGTCGCCTCACAGCAAGACGTTGCATTCATTTCTCAGCTAGAGTGTCTTCTGTGTGGAGGCATGCATGAATGGGCGTGCCTTCGTTGAAGGTTGTGCGTCAGGGTTGGTAACTCGGCAATGTAAAAATCCACTACCAAACATTAGCGGACCGGAGTTCCGCTGTGGCGACCCCTAACCGGGATAAGCCGAAAGAGACAACATCCTTGTTAAACAGCACAAATGTAATGGTGCAAATGCATTTAGTTTTAAAAATGGTATAACTGCAAATCCAAGTGAAATTTTACCAAAATACACATAAATGTCAAAAATCAGAAATCAAAATAAAAAAAAACAGTTGAGATGTATTCATGAGAGGTCTGATATTGCTAGTGTTTGCACAAGTAGGCTGTCTCCAGCTATTAGTGGCAATGTAAACTGTATCTTGCAGATGTGCATCTGTGATAGATGTTGATTTACTTGTTATATTCATCATTTTGGATGAGCTGCTCACAGTAGTACATGCTACTAAAATGTTCAGTAAGTATCAAATAATATTTGCAGAAGACCATGCTATGTCATAACATTTTTTATGATATTTGGATAAATTTCTGCAGTAACGGGCACTGTAGATTTGTGGAAATTCAGGACACTGTTCCCTGTGAAGGGTCTTGTAAGTCACTGTTTTTGAGGCTCAGCAAATTCTAACTGCATGGAATCAGAAGCAGTGAAGGGATCAACTGGAAATGGGTTTCGAAATGCTGACGTGGTACTGTGAAAGGGCATCTGCCAGATTTGCATCTGTGAAACTCACTGCAGTAAATCTCGTAGCATTTTCTATACTTGGGTATATTTTTGCAGAAACAGTTACTGGAGATTTGTAGAAATTTGCTCTGTAAGTCGGTGTTGTTCTGAAGCTCAGTGTATTCTAACTGTGGTATGAGAAGTAGTGCAAGGATTGACCAAAGATCCTTCATGTTAGCTTTGTGGAAGCCCTGAAACATACATGTCCATTCTTCAGTGAGATTTAGGAGCAGGGAACTGAATGTTGTGCTTAGGGTGGAGAGATGACACTTTCTGCTTTGACAAATGGATCTGCAGCAGTTACAGCTTTTGAATGAATGTGGTTACTTGTTCATACAGTTTGTTAACCAATTGGTACTTCACCTGTAGTTTCATGTTTTAGTTGATTAACAAGATTGCGATGTTTGCAAGAAATACAAGGTAATTCCTAGTAGAAAAACCCAAAATGCAAACACATACTGAATAAGAAAGAACCATGCAAACCCTTAATGATTTCTGGCCAAAAATATGACAGTGTGTCCCCAGGACAAGTGAACCAAACCACCAGAATTTTAAAACCGGTTTCATTGTAACCCCCCCCCCAAAAAAAAAAATGTCAGCATAGACAGAAAAATGGAGAATTCTAATCAGTTTGAAGAACTGAAGCATGCCACCCCTTTGTAGTTAAAACACCTGGGTATCAGTGCAAACAAAAAGAAACTGACCTGTCACATGCAGAGAAAAACAAATGTCTTTCCAAAATAATCTTCCACCACCACTTGGATATACACAGCAATTTTAGCGCATACCCCAGAACTGCATGCTAAGTGCAGATAGAAGGCCTAAATGGCCCAAATGTATGGAAAGAATTTGTCAGTCACCCTTTTCCACCAGTTATGCACAGCAGCTATAATGTATTTCTTGCACTCGCCCCAAAAACACTATATATATATATATATATATATATATATATATATATATATATATGCACACTCACACACACATTGCACAGACTAAATCCCCACCACACTACCAAATAAAGGCAGAATGCTTTCTAATTTAACCTTTTCTCCCTTAAAATCAGTTGCATTCACCTAAGGCATCCAGGCACAGGATGCTTTAGTTAGAATATAATTGCATTCCTAATGGCTTATTGTACCTTCTTACTCAGCTGTAACTCCATCCTCTTGACCTAGCCAAAAAATGTGGTACAGGTGGGAACAAAAAACTGGAACAGACTAATTTTTTTTTTTAAATATTGGAGGACAAAATTTGGTAGAACAAGCTTTCCATTACCATACATTTTCTGGAAAATATTACCCTGAAAACACACATGACTCATTGTTTACTCTCTGCCATTCAGCAATTTGCAAGAAAACTATACTTTTCCAATGAACAGACAAAAAATAATGGAAAATCAGAGTACTGAATATATTGGACAGAGTATGACCAAGTTAAAATTGCAGGTGTGTTGTCTGCGTTAAGCCTTCCTCTCGTATAGCGAAGTGTACTCAGACATGACAAACAGAACAGTGGGGGGGGGGATAGTACAACCTATTGTAAACAACTGAAGGCACTGCGTTCTCAACCTTGCATAGTAAAGCACTCTAAATTAATTCACAGTAGCATACATCAGTAATGCATACAATGCCAAACAGACACACCTCTCTACTTTGGTCAGGAAGTCTAGACCAAGTTTAACGGTGGGGGGGGGACGAGGGTTAAAATGGCCAATTACTCTATTTCTCTTAAAATGAATAGAACAGGTTTTGTCTCAACATATATTTTCTGATCAAGTGACATTTGGTATCGTTAGCTGGAATCTTCTCCGGTAAGGCCACTGAAGTATATCAGTATGAAAAAATCTGTCATTCAATTACTGGCCAAAAAACGCAACTTCTATGAGGCAGACACCAAAAAATATCTGGCAAAATTCTGGAGGAACCTTCCTGTTTTAAGGCTTGATTTACTCCTGCACATGTACCTAGTATTAGACTCATGTCCCTATTTTCAGGATGTCACTCTTAACTTGGTTCTCTGACCCCCCCATCACATTATCACATGACCAGTATAAACTGGCACCAGAGGTTGCACATCTTAAATCTCCCTTTTTCATTAGTGCATAAATGACTTTTTGTGGTGCAACAGTTCATTAAAGTCTAATTTACACCATTTCTCTGATAATCTGCTTATTCTTCCATCATTTTTCACCTGTGCTTTCTTAATATCCTTCATTCCTACTGGCAGCAGCAAGAGTAAGGTATTTAAGTATTTTGTATATTTTAATTACTACATTTTAATAATTAAAAATATATGAAAGATTTGAATAACAAAATGTAATTTCTCTCAGTGTTATCTGTAGTAGGAGTTTGTCTTTTATACAGTTAATTATTAAATATGTAAAAGACTTGAATTATTACTACATATAACATTTAGGGCAAAGGTAATTGAAAAGTAGCTATATTCAGCTACTAATCTGGTTATTGAACGGTAATATTTCATATCACAAACTAATCACCCTGGAAATCCACATCCCTCCCACTCCCACCCCCTGCAAAGGTAACCACCATAAAAAAATTCTCCAAAGCTAAGTTTGGGCTCCTAAAAACAGAGGGAGCTAATTCATGGAACCCATGCAAATAGAGAATAGTTGCATGACTGCCGAATCATACACCAGTGCACTGTACAAACATGTAAACAAATGCATGGATCTCGCCATACCTAATAGAACCAAGGCGCTCTCCTCCAAAAAAAGGAAGCCAATCTGGTGGTCCCCTGCCATGAACAAAGTCTACAACAGAAGGAGGAAACTGATGCGGAATAAGGTGAAGTCCCAAGACTGGAAAAGCTCCCTGATCAGCCTCAACAAAAAGTTGAGATCCCTCATCAAATCCTCTGAAGCTAGCTATGAAAACAGAATTGCAGCAGATAGTAAAGACAACCACAAGGCCTTCTATAGTTGTGTAAAGAATCTCCACGGCATTACCTAGATTTGCTCTGAGCTACTGCACAATGGTACCTCCAATACCGAGCCAACAGATATTGCCAGTATACTGGCGGACAGATTCAGTGCCAACTTTACCCCTTCCCCCCCAAAGGACCAATCACAATACCAGTAGATTGCCAGGCACCCACTATTACTGCTGCACAGGTTAAAAAAGCACTGTCCAAGGCCAAAAATATAGCTTCCATGGGACCTGACAATATCCCTGGGTGTGTTCTACATGAATTACAGCATGAGCTGGCACCTCACCTGTGTGCCCTGTTCAATCACAGCCTCACCTCGGGCTTTGTCCCTACCGCATGGCGCACTGCTACAGTCATCCCTCTCCACAAAGGAGAAATTACTACAGACCCTGGGAACTATCGCCCCATTAGCCTGACAAGTCTGATGTGCAAAACTATGGAACGCATCATCATGGACCAAATAAATAAGGATATAAGGAATCTCCAAACTCTGGATCCCACACAGTTTGGTTTTGTGAAGGGTAGATCATGCCTGCTCAACTTGGTAGACTACTTTGAGTCAGTCACCAGAGCTGTGGATGAAGGCAAGGTGGTTCATACAGCCTACCTTGATCTGGCCAAGGTGTTTGATACCATTCCCCATTCAGGAATCCTAGAAAAGCTCACTAAGCTAGGCATTAACCCCCTATATCACTAGGAAGGTTGCAAACTGGCTAACAGAACCCACAGTGTGAAAGTAGCGGACTTCAAGTCAGACTGCCGACCAGTCACGAGTGGAGTCCCACACGGTTCGGTTATGGGTCCTCTCCTGTTTGGTGTCTACTTCTCTGAAATCCAGGCCAACACAAAGGGTCTCTGTCTGGCAAAGTTCTCAGACAATTGCAAGTTAGGAGCTATTATTAACTCCCCAAGTGATGTTGGCATCCTACAGAAAGGCCTCACTGAGACCAACGACTGGTGTCAGAACCATGGCCTTAAGCTCAATGGCAAAAAATGTGTCGTCATCCCCTTTGGGAAAAACCCAGTTCCCATGAATTACCACATCTATGTTAGTCCACTGAACACACAAGGTGTTAGAGATCTGGGAACACAGGTTGACAGCAGCCTCTCTTTTGACCCACCACATTGCCACTGTGGTCAGAAAGTCCTATGTGGTACATCTCATTACTAAGGGTTTTGCTTCCAGGAAGAAAGAAATTGTTGTCTCCCTCTACTCTTCCCTCATTAGCCCAATCATTGAGTACAATGCCCCATTTGGCATGCACCTCACTAGACACCTGCAACAACTGGAGAGGTCGCAAAAGTACCTAACAAAGAGGATCCTAAGCCTTAAACACTTGTCCTGTATGGAAAGACTAAAAAAAAAAACTCCAGCTATTCTCTGTCTCATATCGCCTACTTAGAGGCGATCTCTGCTTGACGTACAAAGCCATGTCTGATCCAGCTCTGTTGGAAATGCTACATCTAAAGAAATCCCAACCCCTCTGTACCACACACTCCAGTGACCTCAACCTCATTACTGCAGTCAGCAGAATGTGCTGGAGGGGCAGGTTCATAACCCAGAGACTGCCCTTGCTATGGAATACACTTCCCATACATGTCAAATGGAGCACCTCACTGGCCCTCTTCAATAGAAACTTTGATGAGTGGATGGGAAATAGAAAATTCACTCCAAGGATCATTCCAGTGGCTCTACTCGACAGAGGGTATGGGAACTAAGGCCGCGTGGCATGTCGGGGTCATCCTATGGGCTATGTTTGTAAAGGCTCCAGGGCCATTAGCCTAGTGCCCACCTATGAACCTATATATTTAATAATTAAGATATATATAGAAGACTTGAGCACCAAGTAGCATTACCGTTCAGTGACCAGATTGGTGGCTGGATGTACCTACTTTTAAATTACATTTGTTTCTAGTGTTACTTTTAGTAGGCCTTTGCAGCTTTTCCAGGTCCCCTGCTCCTATTTGCAATCGCTGCAAGCTCAGAGGGTACAACCTGACCTCTCAACTGTCCCTATTTTGCGAGTGTTCCGATTTTCAAGACTGAAAAAACAAGTAATCTCCGTGGAATCCCCGAAGTCTCAAAACAACCCACTAAAGTGTAGGGGGTCTAAAAACAAAACCGTGTAAAACTTCTCTGTGTGGAAGATTTTCAGTCCATATATTTCTAGTTAATCACTGTATATTAATCAGATCAGACCAGACAGTAGTAGAAGTAGCAAACGTAAACTCATCAAGTCAAAAAGTAATAATAGAAAATATATAATTCTACAGTATTACTAAGTATTCGAAAGTAATCCAAGCAAGGCAGGCAGTCTGTTTCCAGTCGAAAATCCTTTATTAAGTACACAGACAAGCGATCCAAGTAAAACAAAAATAGAGTAATAATTTCCTCACAAGCTTTCTAAATATATATATACTTTTTATCAGGCATGGGAATGGTTTACTGTGCTGTAAAACAAAGTGTTATTGGTACACATGTTAAATTCACATCCCTTCCCCCCATCAGTGTGACATTTGAGCTGGTCCTGCCCTACCTAGTAGCTGTCATAATAATACATAGCCCTAATGTACTTTAATGGTACATCTTATTTAAAGATAATTTAATTTAATGGTACATTTTATTTAAAGTAGTAAAAATAATTTTGGTAATAGTTTCATCACTACTGAAAATTCTGATAGTTATATGATCAGGAATATCTTGACAAAAAATTGGTCTTTTTTTGTTAAATGATCCAATAATTAGAAAAACTATTGGCGAATTTCCATCTATTGTTTATAGGAAAGGCTACAATCTTAAAAAATGTTTTGAAACCAGTCTTAGAACTAAGACAAAAGGTTACATGTTTAACTGTAGTAAATGTAAGTTTTGTAAATACATTTTAGAAACAAATTCAATAACCATTAACAATTGTAATATCAATATAATGGGTAAATTTAGTTGCGATTCTACAAAAGTTGTTCATTGTGCTTCATACACTCATTGTACTTGTTTTTATATAGGAAAAACAGAGCACAAGTTAAAAGAAAGAATAGGAGAACATATTAGAGCTATAAGAGATGGTAATGATAATAATGCATTAGCAAAACATATCGCTCAAAACAGTACGCATTCATTTAGATTTGTTGTATTAGATTACCTAGATCATAGTAGAAGAGGAGGGGCATGGCAGTTCACTCTGGAAGAAATGGAGTTAAAATGGCAAATCTGTTTAGGTGTGCACTTGTGGCCAGGCTTAAATGGCATGTTATCATTGGGCAGCATTTTAAAACTAAAAGCTTTGAAACGTTAGTGTTCAAGCAATACTACTGCATAGATTTATTTATTTATTTATATATATTATATACATTTCAAATGTGTATTTCATGTCTTACAAGTCATTTGGAAATGTTTGGAGTGTAATACATCTTTGAATTTATTTATTTCTTGAAAAAAAAGGGTAGTTAAGCCTAGTAGATGGTATTGCTTGAGATGTATTTGGAATTCTTTTGGATTGAAGTTGAGTTTGGGGTTGGGCTGATTGATGGGATGAGCAAATGATTATATACATCCAATTAAGTAATTACATTCTATTACATTTTAAAAAGCAAAGGAAATGAGGTATTTTTTGTCAGAGGAAGTTTGTCATTCAAGACAAATGAAAGCGCTTACTTCTAGTTATTTTATTTTTTGAGCATACATAGTAAGTTATTTACACGCTGTTAAACTATTTAACTCATTCAGTTTGTTGAGCGTATTGCAAATATTCTTACACGCTATACATAGATGTTTTAAAGCGATTTTAAACCATGGATGTAATGGGATCCTATCTCGCCTACATTCATGACAGATGGGCTCCGACTCTGCACTAATACACTAGCACGAAGTCTCTCATTGGCTGGGCTACTCCCTATCCCAGGATGCACTACACCTGCTTCCCCAGATCTCGTTTGCCGCTTTACAAGCTGGACGTGGTCTCGACTTGGCTGGAGCTAAGTGGTTTCTTTTTTACCTTTTACTGGTCTTAGACCTTAAGGGTTTCTTCAGAATTTGATAAATAACAGCTGTTTTAACAGCTATTTCTGTATTTTGACGTGTTTGATTTAATGTTTGGATTTCTTATACTTATGTTCGTTGTCGGGCAAGGCCCGTTTAAGTTAGAGGGCCTTTGCCCTACTTTTGGAAGTTTGAGAGTTTGTGTCTTTTCGTTTTCTCCTACAGGGCAATGCCCGTTTAAGTTAGAGGGCATTTGCCCGTTATTGTTGTTGTTGTGTGTATTTTTTGTGCTTCTCTTGTGAGGAAATCTCCCCACAAGAGCTCGTGCCTGGTTTTCTCGCGCTCTATAGTGGCGCTAATTTTTGATATTTGACTGCTTTCTCAGTGTTCAATATGTCCAAAGAGTCACAAAAGTCAGGATTTAAGAAATGCACTCGGTGCAATTACAAAATGTCTATTACAGACAGTCACTCCATTTGTGTTTATTGTTTGGGGCCAAAACATTTACAAGAGACTTGTAGTGTATGTCATGCCTTTTCGGCTAGAGTTCTTCAAGAGCGTAAGAACAAGCTCATTCTAAAAGGGCTTATTAAACCCTCCTTTGAGGAAGCTTTAAATCCTCCTGTTGCTTCCAAAAAGAAAAGATAGTCGGCTCCGACAAGTCCGTCGGAGCCGACTTCTAAAAGAAAGTCTTCTTCCTCGGCTCCACTGACTTGGGGCCGAGTGTCGAAGAGTCTGCCTCGATACCTCCAGCCGGCTCCATTGTTTTCGAGCCGCAAGTTGAAGTATCGAGAGGTGAATCACCTCCATCGGCTCCAATGGCTTCGAGCCGGTGGAAGTGTGCAGCTCAGACTCTTCACCCTCGGCTCAAGAAAAGGCTTCCTCGGCGCCGATAGTGGTCCATGAGTTGGTGGAGTCGGCGCCGACAGTATTGGAGCCGTTTGAGCCGGTCCCCTTCTCCCTCGGAGCCGAGAGGAAAATCTTCTCAGTGTCTACCTCCTCTAAATCCTCGAGACTATCAGATTCGGACCTGGATAGGGTTTTACAGAGGCTCTTCCAATCTCCAGTATTTGCTAAAATGGTCTCGGCTCCAGCACAGTTTGCTTCGGAGCCGATCCCCCCCCCGACACTTTTGATTCCTCCTCCAACCTCCTCTGAGTTGTTGGAGCCGGTGGTGGTGGAGCAAAGTGGAGCCATACGGTCGGAGCAGAGACCCCTCTCGGGCCTTTCGGCTCCGACCATGCTTCCTACCCTGTCCTCCGGTTCAGGGTTTGGTACTGCGACCTCTACAGCCGGGCCCGAGGGGAATACTTTAGGATTAGGTGCTTCGGTGCCTAGTCTTCCTCTCGGAGCATCGGCTGCTGGAATTCCCAGTGCCATCGTGGCATCTAGACCAGTGACTTCCTTGGATTCTGGAGGTCCGGCCTTTGAGGCCATGAGGAGCGCGCTGGCCATGCCCTTGCCGGCTCAACTAGACTCTACTTCACCGTCCCTAGACTTGGAGACTGGTGCCTCTGTTGCGTTGCAGCCCCCGGCAGCGGGCCCCAGGGCTTGAGGATACCCCATCGGGGTTCCTTCTTCCGGGTGGTCCGTCCGAAACTGCTTCGGACGAACCCCCACGGAAGAAATTGTGTAAGAGGAAGCACGTAGACTCCCAAGATGAGTCTATTACATCGGATACTGACCTCGATAATGCTGAAGGGTCCCCCAAATCATCTTCGGATGATATCTCCTTCTCAGATATCTTGGAGATTCTGAGACAGAGAGGTGACTGGCAAGCCAAAACCCCTTCAACTGAGGAGTCAGTCTTCCTCAAGGCCTTTGGGGCCCAGCCTCCGCCTCCTGGGTGTCTCCGCCCTTGATGAGCTCCTTGATGTGGTTTCTCGAAGGCGTGGGAACACCCTGATTCCGTGGAACCGGTGCCTGCGAGGCCTAACAAATTTTGTCGCCCCCAGAAAGAATTTCTTACTAAGGGTGTACCGTAGATGCTTTGGTGGTGGCTTCTGCCACACAGCAGGACGTGGCAGAGGCTTCGACGTCTATTCATCCTCCTAATAAGGATTCTAGGAGTATGGATAGATGCGGAAGCGCACCCTGTCCTCAGCGGCCTTTACCTTACGGTCGCTGGATTATTTATGTCATTTGACGAGGGTCCAAAGGGATCTTCTCAAAGAGCTAAATGACTCCTTGTTGGTAATCTACCTGAAGCGCTGGCCTCGACTGTTGGCGCACAGATGACTACCCTTTCTTCTATTGTTAACTCGTCCATGAGGCTCATCTCGTATGCGGCCGAGGGGGCGAGTAGAGCAGCGGGAACAGGCGTTGCCCTTAGGAGACAAGCCTGGTTACGCTTGTGTTCGTTTACGGAGGCCTTCAAGTCTTCTTTTCCGACGCCTTTGATGGGTCATCGTTGTTTGGACCCAAGGTGAAGGACACACTCACTCGGTGTGAGCAGGAGGGAAAGACTTTGACTGCCGTTGGGGCCCGTTATTCTGCTCCTTCCAGGCCTTATCCCAAGGCTGGGAGAGGAGGGAAGATGTGGTTTAAAAAATCTCAAAAGTCTTTCCCTACTCCACCCAGTGATTCCCCCTCCAGAGGCAGGGGGGGTGGAAATTTTGGAAGACGCCGCCCCAGAGGTGGCAGAGGCCCCCGTAACTCTGGAGACCGCGATTCCTTTCGTGGTTCTTCATACAACCAGCGTTCCTGAGTGGTTGCCCGACTGTGCAACTCCGGAGCCAGTCGGGGGTCGCTTTGCGGCGCATCCACAAGCTTGGGAATCCATAACAAGCGATCAGTGGGTGCTCCGCATTATTACCGGAGGATATATCATCCCTTTCATCAAACCCCCCCCTTCTATAAGGGAAATCCCGGATGTGCCACCCAGTCAGCGGGATCAAGCAGCATTAGAAATTTCAAAGCTGCTAGGAAAAAGAGCCATCCAGCCTGTCCCCATCGACCAAATCGGATCAGGAACTTACTCAAAATTATTTTTGGTACCAAAAAAGACAGGGGACTTCAGGCCCATATTGGACCTCAGCTCATTGAATCGTTTCATCAAGAAGTCCAAATTCCGAATGGTCACTCTTCAATCCATTCTTCCTTTGCTGGAAAAAGATGCATGGATGTGCTCAATAGATCTCCAGGACGCTTACTATCATATTCCCATAGCTCAAGAGTCCAGGAGACATTTACGCTTCCTCGGAGCCAGTCATTTTCAATTCGAGCACTGACCTTTGGTCTCACCACAGCCCCCAGGGTGTTCACCAAATGTCTGGCAGTGGTAACTGCTCACCTGAGAAGTCTGGGATTCCAGGTGTTTCCTTATCTGGACGACTGGCTCCTTACAGCCACCTCAGAGCATCTACTTCTCCAAGCGCTCAGAGCGACATTCACCTTGGGCCGCTTTTTGGGGATCACATTCAATTTGCAAAAATCTGTACTACAGCCTTCTCAGCGTATTACTTACATAGGCGCAGACTTAGACACAAGAAGAATGCGCGCCTTTTTGCCGGCAGCAAGAATTCAGATCTTACAAGATCAAGTCAAATCCTGCCTTCACTTACAAAGAGCCCCGGCCCATCGGATCCTACAACTGTTGGGCTCGATGGCGTCGACTATACTTCTAGTTCCCTTGGCCAGACTTCACATGCAAATTCTTCAATGGCTACTGTCGGTTCAATGGTCTTATCAGGAACTACCCTTGAACCACTTAGTCATAATAACGGAAAGTTGCCGTCGAGATCTGCGTTGGTGGCTTCTACAGTCAAATCTCGACCAAGGGCGATCATTTATTCCTCAACGTCCCGTTGCCACTGTGACCACGGACGCCTCCCAGGTAGGGTGGGGGGGGTCATTACCTGGACAGGTCGGTCCAAGGCACATGGCAGAGCCAGGAAACACATTTGCATATCAATGTCCTGGAAATGAGAGCGGTACTATTGGTACTCCAAGCTCTCCATCACGCTCTCCCACTGGGCCCGATTGCGATCCTATCCGACAACATGTCGGTAGTATGGTACATAAACAAGCAAGCGGTACCAGGTCTTACCAACTATGCAGAGAAGCCATGAGACTTTGGCACTGGTAGCTACCAACCGCTTTCTAATGGCAACACACATACCGGGGAAGTCCAATGTGATTGCGGACAGACTAAGCAGGACCATTCTCTTGCCCCACGAGTGGTCCCTCAATCAGAGTATAGCTGCGAAAATTTTCGACAGATGGGGTCTTCCTTGCTGCGATCTGTTTGCCAATCCCCACAATGCGAAATGCACAGAGTTCTTCACACTGTTCCCTTCCCAGGGACAGATTCCCAGGGACGCTCTGACCCACAGTTGGCCCTCCGGTCTTCTCTATGCCTTCCCTCCGTTCCCCCTCCTACCGAGGGTGATCCAGAAGGCCATTTTCATGGAGAGCGAGATGATTCTGATTGCCCCGCACTGGCCTCGTCAAGTTTGGTTCCCTTTCCTACAGAGGCATGCGATAGAAGGTCCATGGTTTCTGGATCCGGTGCCAGACCTGTTGACTCATCAGTCAGGGCGGCTTCATCCGTCTCTCAGGTCCCTGAAGTTGGCAGCATGGTTACTCCACTTCCATCCTTAGTCCGAGATAATACTCTCTCGCCGGATGTGGTTCACATTCTGTCCTCTTCCCATAAACCTTCCACCATCAAACTTTATTCCAGTAAATGGAAAAAGTTTGCCTTCTGGGCTCAAGAACGAGGGATTGATCCTCTCACTGCTCCAGTATCGGAGGTTTTGAATTTTCTGGCCTTCCTGTTTCAGTCGGGATCTTCAGTTGCTACCATTAAGGTTCAACTAGCGGCAATCTCTAATTTTCATGCTTCATTTGAACCGTCATTGATGTCTCACAAACTTTGTAAGGCGTTCCTTAAAGGAGCTTGGCTCCTTAGGCCTCCTTTATCTCATCCTGTTCCTCCTTGGGATTTGAATATGGTTCTTGCTGCCCTAACTGCCCATCCTTTCGAACCAGCTGCTACCTCTGATTTAAAATTTCTGTCTTGGAAAACAGCCTTTTTAGTAGCCATAACATCTGCCAGACGAGTTTCAGAACTTCAAGCTCTTTGTTCTGATCCTCCCTATTTGATTTTTCATAAACATAGAGTTTCTTTAAAATTGAACCCTGCATTTATTCCAAAGGTGGCCTCTTCTTTCTGTTTGCAACAAACCATAGAACTCCCTGTGTTTTTCCCAGAATTCTCTAACAACGCAGAATATACGTTGCATCAATTGGACGTACATAGACAGTTACGTTTTTATTTGGATAGAACTGCTCAAACACGAAAATCAAATCAATTATTTGTTTCTTTTGCACCGAACAAATTGGGTCAATCTGTATCAAAAGCTTCCATATCAAAATGGATTAAGGATTGTATCACTTTTGTTTATTCACAGGCCAAAAAAGATCTTCCATTTCCAGTCAAGGCTCATTCTACCAGAGCTATGGCTACTTCGGTAGCCTTTCACTCCAAGTTATCCATTGATGAGATTTGTGCTGCGGCAACCTGGACTTCTCCGCACACTTTTATTTCTCATTACAAATTGGATGTGGTTTCTCGAGGCAGAGCTTCCTTTGGTTCCACGGTTCTCAGGAGTGTGTTCCAATGAGCCACCCGGGATGTAGGTGCTAGGGACGCTGTCCCATCTGTCATGAATGTAGGCGAGATAGGATCCCATTACATCTTTTAGTTATGTACTTACCATAACTTTGGATGTATGGGATCCATCTCGCCTACATTCATAAGTACCCACCCTCCTTCCCCCTTCCATTTGGATTTAGAGGAGCTGTAGTCACTTTTTTCTTGGTGTTCTTTCTTGAATAACTTTAGTTGGTTATAGTGATTACTACTTTCTGTGTTTGCATGGATGTATGAAAGCGAACAAACAAGATCTGGGGAAGCAGGTGTAGTGCATCCTGGGATAGGGAGTAGCCCAGCCAATGAGAGACTTTGTGCTAGTGTATTAGTGCCGAGTCGGAGCCGATGGATCGGCTCCGAACCCATCTGTCATGAATGTAGGCGAGATGGATCCCATACATCCAAAGTTATGGTAAGTACATAACTAAAAGTTATTAAAGACTGTTTCTACCTGCCTGGACCTGGTCTTTTGCTTTTACTGGTTTGGAACTCTCTTTGTGGCTCATTTGACTGATTGTATAAAGAGCAGACAAGTGAAATTTCAAAAGTCAGAACAGTTTATACAGTCTTGAACTGTTTACATATAGACATTTATTACTAGAGTTATAGTTCATGCAAAAATTGCAGCTTACCAAGTACACCAGAGGCACAGACTTACATAACTGAGTTATCAGATTGCAGGCCAGCTCAGCAAGCTGCATGTCATAAAACAGTATGATAAAGATCAGTTTGACATTATTATTAACAATTTTATGCAGTAACAGTTCTTACTCTTTACCCAAGAGCACTGTAGACAGTAATGATAAATCCTTTCAGCATTCAGTAGTATTGATAGAATTACATGATATCAGCTAAAGAAATGACTGTGTTAAGACAGTGGGCTGAGAATTGCACACTGAAGAGTAAATTATGACCTGAGGGTCACAGAATAAACACAGCAAGTTCAACAGTTAAGATTAATTTTACAGAGGTACAGAAATGCAAAAAATGTTAAAATATTAATACAGTGTCAGATTACTACATTTTAATTTGATGTCATGACAGGGAAAAACAATGCCACTGGGGTTTCCATTTGATTTAATAATGAAGTTACAGCCTTTCCATTTCACTGTGGTACATTATAAATTTAGTTACAAAAGTTCAAGAATGTATTTATTAGTAATATTGGTTTAGTTCACTATAGTACACTAGCAGTTTGCTTCCAGACTTTCAAGTATTTATTAGCAGCATATGTTTATCTCATGCAGAAAAATGTAAGGACCTGATACTGCTTTTTTGTGCTTTACAGATATTGCTTCAGGTTGATTTTCCAGTTTTATTTTAAATACAGTCAAGAAAAATATTACATCAGCCACACAGCCTTGCACAAGAAATGGGAAAGGGAAGGTTTTGAAGGAGTAAGTGTATTCAGAATTCCAATTCAAAGGACTCTAGGGAGGCCCTTCCAGTACCTCAGCAGTGACTGGGACAATGCAGAGTAAGACCTACAAAAGCTGTCGTGCACAGTTCAAGTACAGCAAATATTAAAAGTGTTCTTTAAAGTTAAAATGTGAATATGGAAAATGTTCTTTTCTTCAGTGTTTGTTTAAATGTGTTTCAGTTATCTAAATTCTTTAAAGTTAAAATGTATATACAAGAGATGTGCATTTATGCAGATTACAGTTAAAGCAGTAGTACTAGTTTTCAGTTTGTGTTTTTGTCTGTGTTCAAATACTGACAGAAGAAATAGTACTCCTTTACTAATACTTTAGTCTCCAGAATATAAAAAATACCAGATTTCAGTTACTGTATTTAGCTGTGTTCAGGTAATACTGGCAGAAAATGTATTCATTTAGTATTAGTTTAGTTAGTTTGCAGAATATAACATTTACACAGCTATTTTAGATGTTTAGTATAAATATGTATCATTTTAAGGTAAATTTCAGTCAAGGTTCAGAATATGACCTTCATACTCTGTTATAAGTTCAGTACAGCACATTTCAGTCAGATTTCAGAATGTAACATTCATACTCTGTTATACATTTCTACTTCACATTATTCAGTCATTAGTTTTAAGGGTAAAGTGATAGAATTATTTGTAACAGGCTTATTAAGATAAGTTATCAAAAGAATAAGTAGCATTAGTTATTTAATATACTAAAGGCATAACAGATCAGGCTTACTTTAATTAATTTACAGAATACAGTGCACCATACATAATTATTCTATCTGAAATACAGAAATAATCGGTTTTAGTAAAAGTACTTCTACTGTTACAGCACATAAACAGTTATAGGCTATTTAAGACAAAAATTGAGAAGGCAGACATCTATTACAGCACACAGAAATTAAAAAGGTAAATAGACAGGATTATTAGTAACAAATCTAGCTGAAACATTACACAAGTTAATACAGTATATGTTAATTATGATAACTTGTTAAATAATTATCCAAGTGTAATTAAATCATAAAGTTAAGAGACTTCAATCCAGAGGAGGCATGGCCAAGATGGCAAGTTGGTAACAGCATAATATTTTTGCTGTGCTTATCTTAAACAATTCTGACATGCTTTATCTAACAAATTCATAAAAAATACTCATCAAAGATGAAATATTATAAAGAAAATCATCTGGGACTATTTGATTAAAAAAATATTTATTCAAATATTTTCCTGTCAAAAATGCAAATCATAACTACTAAAAAAAAATGAGCTCTTCTAAAGCAGCATCTCAAAAAACTTCTGTGAAGAAAGAACTTCAGTCTATCCTTAATAATATACAGGACTGATCTTTGAAAATGGACAAACTAGATTCTAAAATAGATACAATTAAAGAAGATTGCAAAAAACAGATTGATCTAATTAATGAAGTTGTCAAAATTTCAAATATCAGGCATGGAAGAATCACTTAATGGCATTGATGGAAGACTAGCAGCAAGAAAGTGTAATACTGAATTTATTCTTAAACAGAACAACAAATTCCTGAAAAAAAATGGATGATATAGAAAACAGAGTATGGAAAAACAATATCAGGATTTATGGTATTCCAGAGAAGTAAGGAGGAGACAACGTAGTTAATTTTTAACCACCTGGTTATGAAACATTTTAAATCTTCCTGAAGCCCTGTTTTTTGGCATAGAAGAGGGCTCAATGATCTTTGTCTGCAATAACTTCAAAAAACAAGACTTTAAATCCAAGATCCATAATAGATTTATATACAGTCAGGAAAAAGGCATTTAAAAACTGTATGGACTGTTTCACCTATAAAAATAGGGGGTGCTGATGTTAGTAGATTTGACAATGACTATTCTTCTTTGGTACTTTCAAAAAAAAAAAAAAAAGCTAAAAAGCCTTAAAAAATGTGGAATGAAATCTCACCTGATCTACCCAGCAAAATTAAGGTTGTTTTTAAGACGGGCAGAAAACTTTTGAATCCTTGGAAGATGCAGTTTATTTTGTTCAGATGAATATTCTATTTAACATTATGAAACACATGGATTTGAGTTCATCTTTAAAGTGACAAGCCACAAGAAGTGAATGGACAATAAAAGAGTACAAAGCTTAGAGACAAATGAGTATTTTATTGATTTTGCTTAATTTTTTGTCATCAGTTATAACTCTGAAATATGTTCAGGAAGGTAAATTGTTTTGATAATTTCTTCTCATTGATTTTAATAACTTGAAGTTCTAATTATGTCATATGCTTTAAAAGTTCTAATTATGTCATATGCTTTAAAATGTTTTAATTTGTATATATGTTATAATAGTATGACAGATGTGTGAGTAAGGAATTATATATGCTTAGTTACACATAGTTTTAGAATAAGCTAGTTAGTGAATAAATCACTAATTCTATAATAGATTAGAATATATAAATAGTTTATAAGTAAAATTAAGCTGCTTTTCTTAGTGGTAAAAAGAGAATTATAGTGCTCAAATGGGTTGAAAAGTGTGGGTGGTGGGTACTGAATGGCATTGATTCCTTTAGCTTGTTTTTTTACATTCAATTTGTTTGTTAAAAAAGATACCCTGTAATGGCTTCTGTTAACATTTACTGTTTCTCAGACAGCTTGAGCATTTTAAAATGCTGTTTAGTTTTCAAATTACTTATTTCCTGCTTATGTCTCAAGCTTTCATAGTTGAGTGCAGTGAAAAACAGCTGTAGTTGGCAATGTGTGATTTAAAGGTCAAAGGTCAAATTTAATTAGGAAGCTGTGTGTCTATGAATATATTAATAAAAGTAGACATTTACTAATAAAAAGTACATATACAATTATTTCTAATAGAAAGCAGAGTACAGTTAACCTTGTCAAATCTTATGTGTACTCAATCCACCTCTTGAAATAATTACATGTCTGACTTGGATTACCCACTATGCAAGAGCTTTGCTGGCAATCTGTATTCACATCTCAATTAGGGAAGATTTTTATGACACTGATGCTGTGGTATAAATATACTACGCATTGGGATACCTTCCCTGACTAAGTTACACCAGATGTACAGCATACACCCAGTCTTGATGACAGAGTCAATTTTGCAACCTATTCAGAATCCAATTTACTTAGATTTCCTGTACCAGGCTCCCTACATTGACCAACCCACTCCACCCCGTTCCATTTTGCAAAGCTGATGGCAAAGTTGTGCTAATCCTGAAGAGTAGAATGGAGGGCCTTGTTTCTCCTTACCATGGTCATCCTGGTAAGGAGGCATCTACTCTGACCCCTATGACAGCATGTTGGGTCACTCCGTCCTCAACTGACGAAACAGTTTCCAATTTTTTTTTCCTATTGATGTTTTTGAGGCCATGCGTGGGACTGACAAACTGACCAGGAATATGGGTCTGATTGCAGTGGTAGGACAGAGCAATTCTTGCATATCAGAATGATATATTTTTCCTAAGTGTGTTAATATTTCTTTTTTAAAGTAAATATTTTGTAAACATAAACGGCACAAGACCAGCTGTGGAGACAGATGTTTTTCCTAGTCACTACATAGTTCCAGTACTAAGTAAAAATAAGAGGATGTACATAATGGGGTCATGAGGGGCGGGACTGAGATAGAGTTGATGAAAGAAATAGAAAATAAATAAAAGGGCAGGAGAATGCAGGATGGCTCATCCTCTGGGAAAACAGGCCAGGGGCTCTGCAAAACAAGCAGTGACACACACAATTAAAACTCAGGAACAGTTTTTGATTTTTTTTATCTTGGTTTGACAGGAGAGTAAAAAGTTTTGTAATAGCACACATTTTCTAAAAATATATATATATATATATATATATATATATATATATATATATATATATATATACATAAAACTACAGTGTCTGACTACTCTGTGATTGTACTGTTTATAGTTTAGCCAACAAATTACACATTTCAGAGAAACAAATCATGATTCTGTGGCAGACTCAAAGGCAGCTCTGTAACTTGAAATCTGTGAACAGGTGTCATTTGGCATATCATAATCTTGAAGTGTTTATTTAAACACATATATTTAGTAGAAAAAACACAGGACATAAGATGGGCAATGCATTAAGAAATACTATGGGTTGGTAAGCTCTGGGTGCAGGATAGAGATGCTTCAGTTTTTTGTTTTGTAGTTGTCTCCCATTGCGGCTGTGTTGACTCTTGCAGTCGCTTGATGTAGTTCTTCCCTATTTTCATTGTTTGACATCATCTTGGATGTTCGATACTGATGAGGAATTTCAGTAGGTCTGCTGTGGAATGTTGCAAACTAAATTTAAATTAGTTTTGTTTGTTGTGATAGTGCTTCACTAGATGAATAAATATTTTTCAGAAATGAAGATGGAGTATGCATCACAATGTTGTTTTAGTGTGTCTATCAGTGGTCTCTGACTCCGACACTCATAGTTTTATTAATGATCGGTCTAGAATTCATAAGTTTACGGGAAACTGACTATAGGTATGGACAGAGGTTTGGAAGTTCTACGGGGATCTGGCGAATGGGAGATGTGAGACTGGGATAGTCTATACTTCTGTTCCTGTGTGTGCATGCTTCAGGTTTCTGCAACAATGGGAGATGTTTGGACACTAATTGATTGAAGGGGTTTTTTGAACTTTTTTTTTTTCATTTGTATTGCAGGAGAAGTTATGTTTTAACTAACTGACTGGCTCTCTATTGTGCCTGATATAATTAAAATTTGTAAGGACAAGTAGGCGTGTGTTCTATGTAACAACAAATAGTGCTAAGGATTTTACAATATCTTTTGACAAAAAATATGTACTGAATCAAGTCTTCCTTGTTTCTGTTTATAGCCCACAAGCTACAAGTCTCCAGTTACTAGAGTCACCTAAGAAAACAGTTCTAATTAAGTAAACTGCTCAAAGTGCCACAGTTTGCAAGCACAAAGTGAGAGAGAGAATTGACTCTAGGAATACTGAGTAAAAGTTATTTGTAACTTGTACCTGTAACTGACTCTGCTGTACTGCCAGATTGAATTTATTGTCTCTCTGGGAGAATTTGTTTCTGCAGCTATGTTATGACTACACCTATGTAATAAAATATTGCATGACATTTTCAGCAAACAGGAGAAAAAAGGCACACATTAAGTAGCTGCATCAAAAACAGATACCAAAGAAAAATGCATTAATACATTTAACTGTATATTTAGCATTATACAACATTGCCATGCAAAACAGCAATAGCTTCTAAACTTGGTAGCTAGAATGCATTCTCTGCTTAGTGGAGGGTAACAGTAAATAGCACCAAAGACTTTGAAGTGGTCAGAGAAGTAGTATTGTGTTGACCAACATTTCAGGATGATTGCACTAATGGAATAACTAAAGATTTGTATAACATACCAAAGGGCATAATTGCAGGTCAGAATTTAAATTAGTAAAATATGCCTGAACTAGTATGTGAAATTAATTACGTTTAACTCCTGACCCTTACTCATTGGGAAAGTGGTTGGGGTTTTGCTTGGGAAGAGTAACCAACAGATGCTTCAACTTGTTGGAATGGCAGAAAATTAAAAAGAGGTCAGGAAAATGTATAAAATGACTTTTTAAATATTATGCAGTTTTCTTTGATATTTATTTAAGTAGGTAGACTGGCTCATGAGGGCCAATACTTGAATTTAAGATTAAATAGTGTTGTGGTCAACTCTGCAGATGAGTTGTGGTTTTATAACTGACTTTTTAGATAAAAATAGATCAGTTTTGATTCGAGTCCTTTTGTGATTTTATTAGATGGAATAGTGATTGGGACATGTGGCTGAAATTGTACTCAAATCTGTAAAAAGATAAGGTGAACTTTGTGTAGGTTGAAATTTATACTACTATATACACATGCACAAAAAGATAAAATATGCTATAATAATATGTGGAAGGTGCAGTTTTACTACCTACAGTGCTCCTGAAAGTTTGTATTTAGTGTTCCAAATAATGTGATACTGCACAGTATATGATCTGTTATTGGTGTTATTTGCTAAGGTTTTATTTGTGGGGGTCACAAATAGTAACTAAATAATTTAATTCGTACAGCAGTCTAATTATTACCTCTAGAATAACAAAAGGTTAGGCTGATGCTGACAATCAGTATTTAATGACATAATTCACTAAATCATATACTGTTGCTAATAGTGTTCAGCATTTACTATTATAAAAGGCTTTATTGCATATATTTCCCTTGTAAGCATTAATTATTTTGATAAAATAGTAATTATTTACCCTAGTTTTTGACATAGTTTGCTTTTATACATAAAATATATTAGCAACTTTATTTTCTTCCTATTTTAGCCACTATACAGTGTGACTGTAATGGTAAGATTTATGGAGTTCTCTCCTTTATTAATGCTTACTTATTTATATATTGTATTTAAGTTATATGATAGTAACATAAGGCAGTAGCAAAAATGATAGATTAAAGTGGAACGTTTTTATTAATTTAGAAAAATGAAGGTAGTCTGAATGAGATTTGTCATCAAAGTAGGAACAATCAGTTCCATGATAGGTTTAAAATTTATGGCTCATTTTGTTTTATATAAGCTACGTTTGGGTTTTCAGTCCAGACTGAATTACATAAATTAAATGCTTATAATTATTGAGATAATGTCTCATATTTTTTAATAGATGTTTAGATTTTATAAGGAAATTACTGAATGTTCATAATAACTTATTTTTGTAGCTTAATTATAATATGACTCAAAAAGCATTTCATTGAATATAAATGGGTTAAACAATAGCTCTAAAAGAGGGAGTTTAATTAAATATCTAAATAATGCAAAAGCTCATAATATTTAATTCAAGATGATATTATTAGATTGGAATCTAAGGGTTATACAATAATTTTGAGTTCATATGTTAAAACAAAATGAAGAGGTACTGCTATTCTATGGAAAAATATAATGCCTATTATTGAAAAGACATATTCAGATAAAAATGGGATGCTGAACATTGTGGTTATTGAATTGCAGAAATAAATATACTTTAGCAAATGTATATTGGATACCAGGAATTGGAGGTAATTACTGTAGAAAATATTTGCATACAATTACATCATATATGAAAGGAAATTTGAGGCTTTAGTTATTTTTTTAAAAAGAGAAGATTATGCTTCCCAGAGAAAGTTCAGATGTTCAGCTCCAACTAAGACGTTAATAAAGCTTATTGATACCTTATATTTAAAAGATATTAATGATTTTATAACTAATTGATATATGCTCATTATTCATACAGATTTGGTACACAAACTAAAATTGATAAAAGTATTTCTTTCAAATGAATTGGTTACTAAAATTGAAAAAGTTATAATAACATCATGTCTTCTGTTGGACCATAATGCTATAACATTTAAACGCAAATAGATTAATTCTGCATAATAGAATTCCAGCATATGCAACACAATTGAAAGAATGATTTGTAAAAGAAATACAACAGTTCTTATGTTTAATAATAATAAAGAAGTTTCTGATATTTTATGGGACACTTTAAAAGCATATATTTATGGTAACATATATAGTTGGCATATAAATAAAAGAAGGGAATTGGAAAAATAACTTTTAGAATTGCAAATTAAAATTGATAAACTTAAGATATTTATACAAACTTGGAATACAATTTTAGGATCTAAGCTTACTCATTAAACCCAAAATATGCAAAAATTTTAAATCATAACGTGTTAACCTAGAGAAATATAAATTACAAAGATATTCTTTGAATCCAACAAGATTACATACATTAGCTATCAGATCCAAAGAAATTAATAAAACTAATCATATTAACAATATTTTAAGTAAGAAGATGGATAAAATGCTACAGATGTAGACATTCTTTGATATTATTTTCTTATTTTGAAAATTTAAATTTATTGGGCAATACAGGAGAATAAATTCTAAAGTATTCTACTATATCTTCTAAGTAAAAATGTCCATAAAATACCAAATCTAGAGCAAATAAAAGTATAAAAGCCTATAACTTTGACAGAGATTAAAGAACAAATAAAATATAAATAAAAATAAAGCAACAGGCAATGATGGAATTATTCTTGAAATATATAAATTGTTCCCAACTGAGCCATTAATATTTTATTACAGAAGTTAAAATTAATGTCAATATGCCACCCTCTAGGAAATATACCTTAGTCTCATCTAGTCTAAAACAAGATAAAGATCCAAAATTATGTTCTTCATATAGACCTATATCTCTTTTAAATATAGACTACAACATGCTTATGTCAATTGTAGCAAATAGAATAAAGCAAACCTTACTTATTTTAGTAGCTACAGATCATACATGATTCATTTTACATTGACAAACACAAATTAATATTATGCAACTAAAAAAGCAGAGTTATCTATTTTAAGTTTAGATCTAAACAAAGCATTGATTCAGTAAATTGGATCTATTTAGCAGAGACATTTAAAGAATATAAATTTTCAAGCAATTTCATATATTTAATTCTAAGTTTATATAAAAATACTTATACCGATATCAAAATAGACTCATATCTTTCAAAATAATTTAAAATAAATAAAGGTACAAAGCACGGATGCCATCTTTCACCTTTACTATTTGCCTTAATTATAGAACCATTAGTGAATTTTATTAGAATGAATCAAAACTTTGTAGGTTTTGAGTTAATGAACTTGTATTCCCTTAAATTATAATTTTTGCATATGACATGTTATTTATGATTGGAAATATAGCATCAACATTAGAAACATTATTTTAGTCACTAAATGACTTTGAAAAAGTATGTGGCCTAACTTTTAATAATAATAAAACAAAAACTTTATTATTTAACAAAAAAAATGAAAAATTAAAGAATAATGTTGATTTTGATTGGAATAATGATCTCATAAAATACCTAGACATTATTCTAACAAGCAATTATAAAGATATAGTTTCATTAAATTTTGAATGTATTATAAAACTATTACAATGTTAAATAAATGGAACATTTTTTTAAAACTTTCCAAGCCTTATCGAATATTTAATAAAATGTAGAAATAATTTAAATAATAATGGATACAAATCAATTATATACAGATTAATAAAGCCATATATGTCAAATATCAAATATGAATATTGGGACCTTTTTCATCAATTAAATAATATTATTTCAGATTTTTGATAAAAAATTGATATTAAAATCACATGAAAATACATCAACATCTTTAACCTGGAAGATATTTTCATTGAAAGTTTACATAAAGCTTTTATTTCTCCACTTAAAATGGAAGTTATATAAGAAACAGAATATTAGATGCTGGAGAATATAATTCCAGTTTAAAAGCAGATTGGCAATATGCAAATTCTGATTGTGAAGTATTGAAACCTTTCTGGGATAATGTTAAAATTGTCAGACCATAATGCTTGCATATTAAGTTTAGTAACTCTTTAGTAATATGTAATGCTCCAATTCCTCAGGTTATTCCTAAATTACAATATAATCTTTTCTTTTTTGAATATTTTAGCAATAGCTAGAAAAGTGGTCACTAAAATTTGGAAGAATTCTTATATTCCCTCAATGGTTGAATTTATAAATGTTGCAAAGATTGTTTGTTATAATGAATTACATGTTATTAAGATGCAAAAGAATAATAATTCTATGTGAAATGGTTGAAAGTAGAAAGTTTATTAGAAAATAATTGAATGTTGATTTTTTTTTAAGAAAAAAAAATAATTCTTTACATGTGTTAAAGTGATTGAATATAGACTATTGTAAATAGTTATTTTGTGTGAAATTTATGTTCTGTTTCTTTATTGTAATTGGTTAACATTTTTAAATTCTAAAAATCAAAATAAAAAAAAACAGACTTCAATCCAAGCACACCATAAATGTTCAAGTGACACCTAGTGGTAAAAATTAAAATTTCAAGTTTATTTACCAGATAAAGAAAACTTATTTTATATTACTTCTAGTGATTATAAATCTATTGACATGGTCTGCAAAGGATATTATAATAAAGTAATTGTAGAAGTAAATCCCATTTCAGTAGTTTCAGAGACAATTGTTATGGAATATATTCTACATAAGTACAGTTATTAGAATATACCTTGCATAGGTCTAAAAATGTAAGGTTAGGCCTGATTTTTCATTTTATATTTAATATCTTAAAGTAACTACAGAATTAAGATACCTAGGTGTGTTCAGGTATCTTCAGGAGGAGTTGATAAGCTGGGTGTCATTTAAATGTGCAAAAGTACAGTATTATCTTTGCGTAAGTCTAGAAATGCAGTCATCTTAAAGCAGGATTCACAATTTGAGTTTCAGTGAATAAATAACTTTCAGTCAAGAATACTGATAAGAACAGAATGGGCTTTACATTTGAGTACAAACATACTTTGTTTGTATGGTACAGGGCTTGGAAACCAAGACTAAGAAGATGTGTAGGGATTTACAAGGTTTTGTATTATTAGGAAATACTTCAGACAGCTCATTTGGACTAATATGCAGAAAGTCATGACAGTGCAGTCTTCAGAAGGCAGTACAGACAATTGACTGTGAGTGCAGAAGTCAGGTCAAATATCCAGCATTTCAGAATATTAATTATACTATTCAGGAGGAAAAATATGAATACAGAGGACTATTTCAGTTTATCAAAGAAATATGACTATGAATGCAGAGGACTGTTTCAATTTATCAGCACTGTTCTTGGAAACAGTATTCGGATATTGTTGACATCTGCCTTCACTGTACATAATAATGCATTCTTAACCAAACTACAGTGTGTGCTGACTTTATTTTGAAAAGTACAAGAAGATTTAGCCCATAAAGGAGACTGGCAGCAGTTCAGCAAAGTTATATGTAATAAACAGATAAAGACATTCATTCAAGTCTCAACCCAGTTTCTTTTAGTTGCGTCCAGCTCATTACAGTCAGTATTATATTGTAATATCAATTCTTTCAGCAATCTTATTTCTATGGTGAAGTACAGAAAGCCATGAGTTAACAAATGATTTCTGTTTATGTCTACTTTCTGAAGAGAGAACACAAATAACTATAAATGATGATTTGACACAATGCTTATTCTTCGTTGTTCTTACCTTAGAAATTTACATGTACGCTCAGCATGACAAGCAGAATTGCTCTTTTTTTTTCTCATACACTGAGACTGGTTGAAACAATAATTTATCTTTATCCTTGAGACAAGATTAACAATTTGCAATCTTCAAAATTACTACCAGAAACAAAATGATGTTTTATCTTCATAAAGGAGAGAGACAAAACAAGAGAGATGAAGCTTATATTATTCTCTTGAGTTGTTGAGTTTTACTTAAGTTGCTAGTTTTTCTGCATGTGTTTTTTTTTCGAAAAAAAAACACAAAATAGAGAAAATATGAGAAGACAAAGATGTTTGAACTCTGGCTAATAATAAAAGCTCTCATTTGATTTCTCATTTTCACAGGTAACGGTCATGTACATTGAAACATATATCAGAGATCTGAACAAGTATACTTCAGACAAACATAAAGCAAACACTGCTTTCAGTAATTGAATGGTTGCTTGTCAATGGGAAATATTTCAGAACTGCCTGATACACTTTTTTAGCTAATACAAATATTTGTTGTTCTTATTGTTCCAAAAGGAAAATGTGCAGGGCCAGCTCATGGTAACGGACTGCTGGGCTGCAGCCACCCCCCCCCCCAGTTTCCTCATAAAAAACAAGTTTAATTAGTATTTTTTACAAACTAGTAACAGCTTGAACTGCAAACTAGTGTGTAAACCCAAAGAAGCAATGTGATGTGCAACTCGTAGCAGTGTGCATATGTGCTTAAATTTGTCACAGGGCTGTTTTTAAAATAGTCCAGATTGGGAAGACTGCAGGCATAAATGAAGATGCCCAGAAGTCATTGTGGCTTAAACCATAGGAAATTGGAGGTGATGGGACTGTTTGATCAGCAGCCTGTCACGTAATCTGAGTACATGATGTGGCTGCTGATTAGTCTAGTTACTCTCGTGTTCTCTTCCCACACTTTAACTAGACATAGTTAAGTTGTGAGGGATAGACTGAGACTGAGGAAATCCATTGATCGGATATTATTTTTGATTCTGAGTGAGACTCAGCTTTCTTCTGCTTCTCTTACCTTAAAATTTGATTATATTTAAAATGTATTTATTTTTTTTTTGGAGGGGGTAATTAAGTTCCCAATTATTTTTTTTTTGGCAGGGCCAAACAGATACTTTCTGCATTTTTTTTTTCCTGGCAGGGGTCAGCTAGATACTACTGGTCTGTGTGTTTTGGGGCTGTTGATGACTTTCTTTTTTCAATATAATATCCTGGTAGGATTAATCAGATACTATGAGGGCAATATATTTTGTGGATTATTGATGTTTTCCTTTTAATATAATACATGGCACAGTCAACCAGATACTAAGGAGGCAATGTGTTTTAGGGGCTTTAATACATTTTTTAATACAATATCCTGGTAGGCCATCCAGACACTAAGAAGGCAGTGCATTTTAGGGCTGTTGATGGATTTTTTTAAAATATAATATTCTGGCAGGGTAAACCATATACTTAGGAGGCAGTCTCCAAAGCACTCTGCCTCCTTAGTATCTGCTTAACCCTACCAGAATATTAAATTAAAAAATATATCCACAAACAGTGTGCTTTGGAGGTTGTTTTACCCCTGACAGGATAGTTTACTATAAAAAAGACATCCACAGTCAAACAGATACTAGGTACGCAGTGTGTTTTGGGGGCTGCTTGTGGATGATATGTTTTCTTTTTTTTAATGTGATATCTTTTTTCAGGGTCACTCAAGATAGATTAGGATTGTGTGTGGATGTTTTATTGAAACTCTGGACTTGCATGACTAAAGTGTGTATGGGTGAACAGAAAGTAAGATCACCTGCAAGCTCTTACCTATGTGATGTGAAAGAAATGCAGTAATGTAACCACTGTCTTCATTATTTTAAACCATGTAGGCTCAAAGCAGATACTGTGGGTAGGCAAGCGGGCTGCAAGGCTGTGCCTAGTATGTGTGAATAAAATGACTGGCCTTACTGTTGTTGTCCTAACTTGCTTTGCAAGAGTAATGTGCATCTGAGTGAAGTAAGATTGACCACAAGCTCTGAACTCTGGCTATTGTTTATGTGAGAAAAATACAAATATTAATAACAACGTTGTCTTTTAACCTCATAAGAGCAAATCATATACTGTGGATGGGGTGGGCAGTAGGGATTGGAGTTACATGTGAATGAAACAACTAGTCCTGCTGCTTACTGTTGTTGTAATTCCAGTTTTGCAAGACTGTAATAGTTGTCTGTACTTTCAGATGAATGTAGTCTAATTATCAAATGTATGAGTTATTCTTAATGTATGTTATTTTATATGTCTGTTCATGTATATACTGAATGTCAATTTAAAAAAAATGTTTGTAATATGTTAGAGCTTTTCTCCCTGGACATATGCTGAAAAGGATATTTTGACTAAAGACAGTTGGACAAACCTGGGTAAACAAAAGTAAAATAAATTGAAATTTGTATTTGTGTAAGGTGAGCTGGCACACATAATTTGTGATTAATGTTTCAGTCAACTAAATGAAGTTAATGCAAGTATGTAACCTAATTGTTACTGTTCATTCTACTTTAACCCTGGCAGGGTCAAAGTTAGATACCTTTGTTTGGTAATGGGGATGGAGGTTGTTTATGAATGAAATGGGTTGACTGGCCCTGCTTTTTACTGTTGTATTTCTCACTTTGCAGGATTAATCTGTGTTTTGGTAAAGTCAGCTGCCATACAAGCCTGCATCACTGTCTCTCAGAACCACTGGTACATTAGGTGTTGGAGTGACCTTGAACTGTGAGTAATAAATTTAGATAGTACAGTGAGATTTCCAAATTTCCTTACTTTTCACTTGGCATTGTACAAAATCCAGATTACCTGATACAGTAAAATGTATGTTTACTACATCATGTGTACTAAACATCCATTACTGGATACTGCGGTGGTGGTGCTGTGGTACGTTGTCCTGTTCGATTCTCAGCAAGGCGTCTTCTGTGTGTTGAAGGTTGTGCGTCAGGGCCGGCAGCTTGGCATGTAAAAATCTACAACCAATCATTAGCGGACCAGAGTTCTGCTGTGGCGACCCCTAACTGGGAAAAGCCGAAAGACACAACAACTACATCGTGTGTACTCATAATAGTTTCATGCAATCAAGGACAACTATTTTTACTGTTTAGAGATGTTTAGGTTGTGTGCTCTGAAATGCGATTTGGTCTAGTATTTGGTAGACTATTCAGCATGTGAAATAGTGATTGAGTAAATATTTCAAGTAAAATGGTACGCATGATCAATGTTGTTACCACTGTAACATAGCTGCGCCCTGTGAAGTTAACCCTACCCCTTTCTAGTTGTCACCCCATTCAGGTGTCTCCTGCAGCCCCCCTTTGATTTGAGGCTACCAGCTGACATTGAAAATGTGAAGATTTAAAACTGTTTTAAGAATATATAATACATTTCATTATGAGGCATTTACAAGACATTCTATTTTCTATTAATGCATATGAATTGCAGATCGTAGCAATACACAGGACATGGGAGACATTTAAGAAACTTTGTGTTGAAGGGGAACCATAAAACAAAGGCGCACACACAGTAATAAAGTTACAAAACTTCAAGAATTAGTAACTATTTTTCTTTAGAAAAAGTTATTGCAGCATTACTATAGATTACACTGTGAGGGAAAAAGATGGTGCAATAATTTTTAAGTGACATTTGAAGCTTTATAGCTTGATGACTGCATTGTATGCTTTTCCTGTTGTGATCAATACACAGGACTTGATGGATTAGTACATGTTGGTGATAATGGCATTCATGAAGATTATTGTGAGTGTGATTGCACAAGTTCTTTTGGTTTTCATGAGTTTTGTACCAATGGCAAGAAGGGTAAAGGGGTTTAGAAATCTTATGAAATTTGTTTTCATAAGCTTACATGAAGACAATAACAGTATGAGCACTTACTAAATTTGTTTATTGTATGTTTTTTATCACTCTGTCTGCTGACCATCAAGCATTTAAAAAGCTGTCATCCAGAAGGCCATGGGAGTACATAATACTCTTATCAGCATTATGATAGGTTCATAAATGAAAAATGCTCCCTCTAACTTCCATGCCTGATGGTAACATGAGCACTCACATCATTGCAAAGACAATCTATACCCCCAAAGTTTGCACATGTGATGACATCGGCTACCATCACTAGCTTGGAAGGCCTCTTCCAATTACCCAAGCTGGCTATCCAGTGTAAAATGAGCCACCACTCTACTGTGGGACCCTGCCATCTTTAAAGGGAATATATTTTTACAGAAAAGATTGTATTTAACAGGTAAACTTATGCATTATGAAAATTACAGTATTGTGAAAACAGTTTATAGTGATTACTAAAGTGTGCACTTTTTTTTTTAAGGACTGCAATAAAGAGCAGCATTGTGCTTTTTTTCATCTAAGGAATAAGCTGTTTACAAAATAGGCATTATTTTTGCAATTATTTGCTTCAGCTCCACTCAACAGAAACTGTTATTGAGAATATTCATTAACAAGGTTTATAAGCTATAAAAATATGTCCTCCATTTGCTGACTCGGGGAAGAGAGTGATTACTACACATCTGTACCTCATAAATTAAACTGAGAGTTAGTAAGACATTCTAATTAGGATGCACAGGCCACCTAGAATATACGCTATGTCAGTGTCATATGTTTTAATAATTATAAGTGCATGTGGTATTGATTTAACTATGAAATGTACATTCTGGGTAACACAGTGATAGACTAGGTTATTAAAGCAATAGTCTGGAATGGGGTAAGAAAGTACACAAGTATCAATGATAACAGATCTGCTGTTACTAAGTCCACAAAACACTCCAAAGCAAAAAAAGTCTAATCACCTTGGAATAAACCATTGAACCAGAAAACACTGATACAGTATAAAAATACATTTATCGACAACAGTTAAGTGCTTTCATCTCTCCTTTCTGAGACTTCAGAACTGCAAAAAACAGTTATTACAACTTTTGTCACTACCCCATTGGTCAAGTATCCCGTTAATCATATTTCATAATGTATTCTATAAAGTTAATTATTCCAACCATAAAAGCATTTAAATAATACTTAATATGTTGTGAGGTTTTGTTTATAAATTACCATAAAAACAATTTCATAAATCAGTCTTTAAACATTCAATTAAAAACACATACATATAATTAGTAAAAATAATAACCTAAAAATCTTAAAAACTGATAAACTTTATAAAACCTATTTATATTTTATATACATCACAAACAATTTCATTTTTGGGAAGCTGGCACATATGGGTATTCTACATGCAAGGGAAAAATATAGTAAAAAAGGTTTATAATTTAGCAGCTCTTAGTTCCAGAACAGGGAAAAAGGAAACTTGATCATTTAATCCAGGGGGACATTGGCATTCAACCTCAGCTGTTATAGCAGCTTATAATATTCCAATACAATTTCCCATTGTCCCATCCCCCCTCCAGGAATTTGTTTGACCTGTTCAATAACCCAAGAAAGAAAAGAAAACCCTTGCATTCCATGCAGTAGTATCAGTCCCCTTCTTTGTCTCGTTGTTATGTTTGCAAATTCTAACTCTCAAACTCTCTCAGTTTTTTAAGCATAATATGAAAAAAAAGGTCTTACAATAAGCTAAGTAAACAACACATTTAGAAAAGCAGTTGAAGCGATTGTAGGCTTAAAAATTCCTGGCATTGATATGATTTTTAAATACATTCATGTGTGTAATATATGCACATTGCTTAAAAGCACATTTATATGTTCCCTTTGGACCCTTTTTTCCAGTCTCTCTCTTCTTTATTCCTCCCTCCAAAATATCCTTAACATTTGGTCCCCACTTAAATGAAAATATAGGTGGCTTGAAAAAATTGGTAGAGTATTGGGCATTTTGGAAAAAATATTCCAGTATTTCCTAATAATTCTTTGAATTTCCCCTGAATCCTGATTATATTTCAAGGTTAACGCCCTATTGTGAATCCTGATTATATTTCAAGGGTAAAGCCCTATTGTAATCAATTTCAGTCACTCCTCTCATTGCAGAGGGTACTAACATCAAGTCCTTAACTCCCAATTGTGGCATGTATTTAGTACCCAACCCTTGTGTGACTTCACTTGCAACCCTATTGACTGTGTTAGTGGATGAAATAAGTAAGATCAAAACAATTTTTTTGGTACAGTGATTATCCACCCAAGTCTTTGTAGCAAGAGGTCATTCATGTAGCTCTTAACATTTGCCCTTTTACTATATTTCTTTTTGTTGAAGAAGATGTTCACTGCTGTAATATAGGTAGGAATTGGAAACGTTTTATTTCTTATATATTCTTGAGACAAATTTGGAGTTTTGCTTATCTTTCATAATGCTCACATCTAAATAATTAATTTTCTAACTGTGTGTGTGAACTTTAGAAATTCTATAGTCCCATTTATATAGCCAAAAAATTCATCACGTTCCTGTACTGAGGCATCCAAAAACCTCACATATTGGGAAATGTGTAGTAACTACAAGTCCTTAACTCTTCGGCATGATTGTGTATGTACACTTGGTTATATGTATGAGTGAATCTGTGTATATGTATACATCTTAAGTTTTTTTTTTTTTTTTATATGTGTGAGATTCTGTATCTATGTGTGGACATACTTACATAACTTGTATCTTGGATGTTAAATACATCCTCCAACAATAATTAGATGTCCACAGCAACAGTGAAACATTAGGCAGAGTAACCATTTTACATCAAAATATAAAAAGTTCTGTATTAATAATAAAACAAAACAAACAGAAAACAATTTAACGGGTATCTCATTTTGTAAGCACAATAATGCCTTGGTGGGTTTTATAGGGAAATAATACTACTTCCATAGATGGAGAGGCCCCTTGCTTGTGGTGTCAGGCCTCACAACATCCCTGAACAGTCAGTTATATTGCTTGGTTGTATAACAGGTCCTATTTTTGTTGTTACTAATGTTTGTAATTTATTATGTACATATAACATGTGCACCACTTATTGTTATAGCCACATGTAGTTATGGTTACAGCCATGTACTTGTGATGTTGCGAGGGTGGCCTAATGGTTAAGGTCTTTCTCTTACAAACACAAGGTGCAGGGTTTGAGTCTCACAATGGGGTAATTGGCTAGGTCTGCAAGGGCAGTTAGACTAGTACTAACCTATGCGCTTGTTTACTATGAACCTATGTACAGTGTGATGCACACTGTTATGTGAATACATTTTTAGATGGATGCCTCCTGTATTTGTTTCTGTGTATATGGACATTGATATTGCTATATAATGCAACATACAGTGATTATTTGTTTCCCAAATGTGTATTGTTTGAGGTCTTTGTATTATATAACATTACAATATGGAATATTATTTAGATATTGTGTTGATTTATTTTATTCATATTTGTTTTCAAGAGTAGAGCACTGTACTCCATGGACCTTTTTCAGACTCAGCTCGGGACCATTGTCTGGTAAAGTGACTTGGTCAAAAATCACACCGGCAATAGATGCTGAGGGAATCAAACCCTGGACCACTGGACTACAGGAAACAGCTTAACATCTCCTTAATCCCCTGTGCCAGCTGCGTGATCATGAGTTACTCTGTAATTATGTTAGGGCTGAAAAGGATACTTGTAAAACTGTTGTACTGTAAATAATCTTTGTTGACAAAACTGATGAAAATAATGAAGGGATCGATGTACGCATTCATGCTCTTTGTCCGGTGTCAGCATGTTGATGTGGCAGTTGCACCTGCTTTCAATTCATAATAAATCCAAGCTAAACATATTTTGTTTTAGGAGTCTAGATCGTGAAATTATGCTGACTGAAAGGGTTTCACTTGTCTTATGTTATACTGTGTTAGATATTTGGATGTGTTTTAGCATGTTTTGTGAATAATCAGTTCTGGTATGTATCTTGCAAACAGATGTTGACTAGTGTCATCTGGTTAATAGCATATGACTGGCCTCCTCAGCATATGTAAATATTGTATGTCTATCACATTTCATATTGTCGTGCACATTTATTGCCAGTGATTTAGCAATGTAGGCTAGGATTCATAGTGTTAGTGTAGTGCGCTATGCAAAGTACCATGGATAGCGGCTATGCTCAGGGTATGGATACCTCAAAGACACCGAATGCATGAGTGCACAGTGGTCGAAATACAGCATATGCAAATGAGTGCACAGTGGCATGTAAATGAACCAGATGTAATATGCAAATGAAAGAACCCAAAATGAAAGACTACTACAGAAAATATGCTGCCAAGCTTACCCATTTTGAATGACAAGATCTGTGGGGTAAACAATGGGAAATATATTAGAAATTGCATTGACATTAGCAAAGTAGCATGAGTTGGCAGCTGCGACTGGAGCCATTGCTCACAGAGTTTTGTGTGCTGTGGCCATTCACACCAGTAGAGAAGGTACAGTGTCTAACTTAATACCATGCAGGAAAACAACAGATAGTGGACTTTTTAAAAGTAAACTGGGATACTGTAAGGGATCTAGCTAGATTATGTCACCCTCAAACAGAAATATGAGGTATGTCCATTCATGTGGCCACAAAGTTAAGTGTAGCATTCTATTAACTTACACGTTAGAAATATCACAGTTGTCAGCCTCAGAAAAGTCCCTCAAAGCTCAGTGCAGGGTCTGCTCCTTTTTCACATCTGCTTCACAGAAATTAGGGCCAACATCACTGGCCTCTGACTGACCAAGTCTGTGGACAATTATAAACTGGGTGCAGTCACAGAATCCCCCCAAAGACAGAAATACCCTCCAAGAAGGCCTGACAGAGGCAATTAACAAAGCTCTGTGTCAAGAATTGCATAATGGCATCCTTTGGGAAGATAACCCCTGGAAACTACTACATTTATAATATACCCCTAATATTAGGCCCAGTAGTAGGGAATTTGGGAGTATATGTAGACATTAACCATTCCTTTAACCATCATGTGTCTACAGTGGTAAGGAAATCATTCTATCTTCTGCAGCTGATAAGCTAGGGAATATGTCCATAGGTGTGTAGTAGGCTAACAATCACTGGGGCCTTTCTAAGCCTAGCCATGCATCCCAAATCACCGACAAGTTCCGGTACCCCTGGTTAGTGTAAGCAGGGGCTTTGGAGATCAAACATGTACAGGCTGACTGTGTTCATTAGAGGCATAAGTACCAAACCAGGGATGAATTTCAAGTTCCTCATCCAACTGTGTAAGTTACACTTGAATTGGGTAAGAGAGTCACTCTGCTTCACATGGATGGGGAGCATGTTCCAGAGAAGAGGTAGTCTCTGGAATACACATTTGCCTGTCTACCAGGTCCTATATATATATATATGCTCAGGGTGTGGGTATATATATATATATATATATATATATATATATGGATCCCATTTGCATTGCCAAAAGTATGGTTGTCTGAAACTGACTTTGCCGAGACCATATCTCCGAAAGTACACTTGTCCAAAATGGCACTTTGCAATCGCACTATAGTATATATGAACAAATATACCCTTGTTGTCACTATAGTGTAATCTCTGAGTTAGTATATATATAATCAGATTGGGGTGTTGGGGGTGCAGGATGTCTTGCCCCCCTGAAACAAATTAGAGAAAAATGAATTAATGTGTTTTAACTGTTTTCTGTTTTGGCAAAGTCATGTTTTGGACAAGTGTAATGTGTAATTTTGGAAATATGATCTTGGCAAAGTCTGTTTCGGACAATTGTACTTTCGGCAAGGAGAAAGGGATCCCTATATATATATATATATATATATATATATATAAGGCAAGGCTTAAGTCCTTAGAATCGGTTATTCAGGTGCTCTTGTTTTGACACCAGTTATTCATCTGTGTCAGCCCTTCTTGGAGAACATTTGGTTGGGGATTCTATAACTTCTCCTAATTTACAATTGTTGGATAAATAAGACGGATGAAAGCGGTAACTGGGAACATATGGGACTGTAATGAGATGGAAGACTTTCCAAATTCCCTGCAGACTACTCTATCAAGAATACTGGGTGAGTAAACTGGTGTAACTAAGGAAATAATTTTTTTTGAGCCATGATACAGGATCTGACTTGCTTAGACATATTAAGGCCCTGCTGAGTTTAATTCTGGTGGCTAACAAAAAAGCAGTTGCTAAAAGAAGGAACTCAAAGTGTAAGCCAAACATATTAGAAGTTATGAATATTGAAATAGAAATAAAAGAACTTTAGAGATCCTTAGAAAAGGGTAGGAGCAAATGACGTAGATAAATAGGAATTGTGGGAACAATACATGCAGAAGAATTTTTGGAGGAAGAATGAGGCTTAATGGAATGGAGGAATTGAATGAGTCATGTAATGTTTGAATGACAATGACTGTATAGATTATAAGTGATGTATATAATGTTTGCAACTGAAAATATATCAATATGGTTTGTTTTCATTTATATAAATGCATTATTGCCTATGTCGTAAGCGATAATGCAATAAATGTTTTTTTGTTAAAATAAAATAAAAAAACAGGTTTTCAGTTAACGCTTTCTTCCCCCATCATACCTCCATTTGCCATCTACCTGAGAAAAAAATCTTTGGAGTCTGGTGAGGTATTTTCAGACCTCAAGCAAACACTTCTAAGCAAAAATCCTAAATTGTCTAGACTTTGTTGCATATCTAGAAGCCATGCATATGTCCTGTCATTGTTTCTTTGTGAATGACTTATCCAGTCTTTCTTTGTAATCTTTTCTAACCTCCTCTGATTGGTTCCTTTAATATCATGCAGTATTTTATACACCCTACTAATTATTAAAAAGACTACAGTGAGAAACTTCTCAAAAGCCGACTTTACACTTCTTAAGACTGAGATGGTATCATTTAAGCCCACAGGGCCAATGGAAACCACATCCCACAATGCTTAATCCTACATAAATGCTTTCTACGGACATCTCCAAGAATGCATGGATCCAGCAATCCCAAATAAAACCAAGACCCTCTCCACCAAAGGAAAGCGTCCTGTCTGGTGGACCCCAGCCATAAACAAATTGTATAACAAGAGAAGGAAGCTACTGCAAGACAGAGCAAAATCCCATAAAGGGAAGGCATCTCTGATCAGCACTAGTAGAAAGCTACGTTCTCTCATAAAAACATCCAAGGCCAACTTTGAGAGAAAAATCACCAAGGACACTAAAGATAACCACAAGGCATTCTTCAGTTATGTTAGAAACCTGGGCGGAAACCCTCAGATATGCTCAGAGTTAGTACACAATGACAAAAAATTTACCGAACCCACAGATATTGCCAACATTCTGGCAGACAGGTTCAGTGCAAATTTCTCCCCTCCCTCACCTCCAAAAGAAGAAATACTTATCCCAACTGAATGTAACCTCCCTGTCATCTCTGATGTCCAGGTGAGAACCGCCCTCAGCAAAGCAAAAAACACAGCATCAATGGGACCTGATGGTATCCCCGGCTGCGTGATACGTGAACTCCAAGAGGAGCTAAACCTGCATCTAAAAATGCTATTTAACCTTAGCCTTACTACAGGATATGTACCTGAACACTGGCGTACAGCAACAGTGGTCCCACTCCACAAGGGAGGCTCTACTACAGACCCTGGGAACTACTGCCCCATAAGCTTAACCAGCCTGGTCTGCAAAGCTATGGAAAGAATTATTATGGAACTCATAAACAACGACATTGGGGACCTACAGACACTTGATCCCACCCAGTTCAGCTTTGTAAAGGGCAGATCCTGCCTTTTGAACCTGGTTGACTTTTTTGAAACAGTCACTAGAGCCATTGATGAGGGCAAGGCAGTCCATACAGCCTACCTGGACTTGGCTAAAGCCTTTGACACAATACCCTACTCAGGCATCATAGACAAGCTAAACAGCTTAAATGTAAATCCATATGTCACAAGATGGGTTGCAAACTGGCTAAAGAACAGAACCCATAAAGTCAAAATTGCGGGAGCCATGTCAGACTCAAAGCCAGTCACAAGTGGTGTCCCACAGGGCTCTGTCCTGGGACCCCTCTTGTTCGGCATTTACTTCTCAGATGTGAAAGCAAACATGGGAGGGTTGTGGCTGACAAAGTTCACAGATGACTGCAAACTAGGTGCCATAGTCGATACACCAGCTGACACATACATCCTACAGAAAGGCCTCACCAAAACGGACAACTGGTGCCAGAATCATGGCCTTAAACTGAATGCCAAGAAATGTATAGTCATCCCCTTTGGGAAAAACAAAGTACCCACAAATTATCACATAGACAGTAACCCACTGAGTATGGAAAAAGTAATCAGAGACCTGGGGACCCAAGTTGATAGTGACCTCTCATTTGACATCCACGGTGCCAAAGTGGTTAGAAAGACTTTCTACCTTGCCCACCTTATCATGAAGGGGTTCACATCCAGATCAAAGGAGGTCATTGTACCCCTATTCTCCTCCCTTATCAGGCCCATGATTGAGTACAATGCCCCATTTGGTATGTACCTCACCCGGCACTTACAACAGCTGGAGAGACCCCAGAAGTACCTCACCAAGAGGATCAAGGGTCTCCAACATATGTCATATGCTACCAGGCTAAAGAAACTCCAGCTCTATTCAGTTGCATACCGCCTGCTCAGAGGTGATCTGTGCCTGACGTATAAGGCCATGTCCAACCAGGAATTGATGGACATGCTCCACCTCAAAAAATCCAAATCCATTAGAACCACGAGAGCCAAAGATTTAAACCTCAGTACAAATATGAATAGAACATGCTGGAGGGACAGATTCATAACTCAGAGGCTTCCCATACTCTGGAACAGAATCCCAGTTCATGTTAGGCAGAGCCCCTCACTGACTCTCTTCAAGAGAAATCTTGATGAGTGGATGGGAGATCGTAGGTTTACCCCGGGGGTCACCCCTGTGTTGCTACTTGACAGAGGCACAGTAAACTAATTTTTAATAAGTAAGGGGGTCTTCAATGTGTCACTACTAGACAAAGGCACAGTATTCTAATTTATTCTGTACACCTTAGTACCACTACATGGGGTGGTGAAAGCCACATCTCTAGGGATAGGCTTACAAATGCCCCAGGGCAGATAGCCTAGTACTAAACTATGAAACTATGAAACTATCCCTTTTTAACAGCAGCTTCTGCAGTAGATTCAACTAAAAACTCTTCCAGATCAGTTCTTTTACTTAGTGTTCTCCCATTGCTTTCTCTTTGCCTATACTCTGATATCAATCCTTGATAGGGAAGGCAGTCTCTAGCCTGTAGTCCAAATGTATTCTTGGCCTCTTCCAACTCAATTACCGTTCCCTCTCAATTTGTTCCCAATACCTTGGCGACTTTGCCAGTTTTCTCCAGTAAATTCCATTCCCCTTTTGCATATTCTCTGTGCCCTTAATTGCAGTCACACCTATTGGCAGAATTTCTTTTCTACATTCCCATGTTGGATTAGTTCTTAGAATACTTTTTGCTACTTTATGAACATAATATTTTATAATGCGATTGTTATTCTTCGTAATGATCTGCAGCCAAAACCCAGTGTCTCCTTATTACTTGAGCTTCCCTCATTTCATCTTCATCCTCCCTTTCTACTTTAAATGATAGCTTTCTGCTTGTGCTGCATATATGAGCCTTAACTGTAGCTTTAAAATATTGCTTCAGATCAGGTAGTCCCAAACCATCTTATTCTACTGGAAGGATCAACTTATCCCACTTTACTCTTGCCCTCTACCCCTCCCAGATAAAATCTTTCATCCCTTTTTGAATTGCTATCCACAACTTCTCCTCCGGTTGATAAGAATATGCCTGACCTGTGTATAAAACTAAAGAGACTAAAAACATTTTCACTGCTTGTATGTTGCTATCTACATCCATAAATCGGAGAGTCCAGTTTCTCAGTTTTCTATTGTATTTTGTTTAGCCTCTTCCCACATATCCTTAGCTGCCATAACAGAATCCTTTTCAACCCATACTCCTAAATACTTCATTTTATCATGTCCCCATAAATAGCAGTATTGCTGAACCAATTTGTGTGTGGGTACATAGTTTACAGCTATTGCCTTTACTGTTATTAATTTTGTATCCTGAAAAAGCTTGAAACTGTCTCAGAATGTCCCATATTGCTGAACTGTTGTTTCTGGATTTATCAGGTACAAAATAATACTCTGAAAATAAAGGTAACTTTTTTTGAGTACCATACCGATTGTATCTTTGGGAGTGTAATGAGTTGTCAGACTTCAAAAATTGCCTACAGAGTACTCTGTCAGAAATATTAAGTGGACAAATTGGTGTAAATAAGGACATGTGGGATACATGATCTGAATTGCTTAGACATAGTAAAGCATTAAGTTTAATTTTGGTGGCTGCCAAAAAAGCAATTGCTAGAAAATGGAAATCTAAGTCTAAACCAGCTGTATTTGAAATAGTGACTATTGTAACAGAAATAAAAGAAGTGGGACTAGGATCTCTAGAAAAGGGTAAGAGCAAATTAAACTGAAAAAACGGGAATGGTGGTAACAGTACATATATAATAATGTTTTGGGTTAGAGTGAGGTTTAAGGGAAGGCAGGAAGTGATCAAGTTATGTAATGCTGGTTTGATAACTGTATATATAATATACGTGCTGTATAATACATGTAAACATGAACATGTTGTGGTTTGTGTTATTTCATATACATGTATGTCTTAAGTGATAATTCAATGCAGACGTTAAAGACCACACATGCACTTCTTTTCACTTTCATATGTTACCGTTCTTGTTTCAAAATCTGTATTTTTACTAACTCTTCTGACGTCTTTTTGCCATAGTCATATATTCCATGTTAATGGATACTCATGCCAGATCTTTGACATTGTTTTTGTGAAATTGTATAATATTCTTTGAACCTAACACTAGAAGTCTTCACCTTGTAACCATTTATATACTTGCAAGTGTAGCTCTGATCAGTTTTTAAATCTGTTGAAATTTATGCAGTTTTAAGTTGAACTTTGTCTATAGTTTATTCATTTTTGCAGATTTTTACTTTCAGAATACAAATTTATTTCAATATTTGTCAGTATATGCACAAATGGATCTTATCTCTTCATGCCTCTGCTGAAATGAGATAATTTTCCCAGTCAGAGTCTCCCAGTTAACAAAAGTCAAGTAGAATAAAAGTGTGTCATGGACCCGTATTGGTAGTTCATTCTCCTGGTGAGTGAACTTTTCTAGGCAGTGCTTTCCTTGGGTGGCCATGTGAGTAACTGTACACTTGAGGAAAAAGCACACACTTCAGTGGATGCCTATGCTATTCTATATATATGCACATGATTATGACCACAGCTGCCCCCATATGCATTTAGTTAGCAGCCACATTTACTGGTAAGTGGAGCCTCAAAAACCTTTGATATGGTGCCCAACTGATGTCTGTTCCATCAGCCCTGCATCTCTACCCTATATGGCATATAATCCCCACAGTATCCTAAGTTCACAGATTGTTTTCTTTCTTTCCACACATAAACAGACACTAATACGACATGCACGTGTGTTGGAGCAAATTATATGCCTCACTCTCCCTGACAGCCATCGCAGGTATTGTTGTGGTAGATGAGGTACTGTACCAGGCAGAACACCATCCTTAACTATATAGTGCTCATTATTCACAGAGATTTTACCCAAATTAATCTATATCTCAGCCATATATTTATAAGCAGTGTTACAGAAGGCAGTGACAGTGCTTTATTTCACATTAACAGCAGATGGTTACTGCAGTAGTTAAGCAAATGAAAACAGAGAGCATCAGTGTCTGTGAATTGTTTCCTGTGTGCAATGTTCTACCCATAAACAGAGATCATCAATGTCTGTGAATTGTTTCCTGTGTGCAGTCCTCTATCTATAAACAGAGAACATCAATGTCTCTGAACTGACTCTTGTGTGCAGTGCCCTATCCATAAACAGAGAACATCAATGTCTCTGAAATTATTATTGTGTGCAGTGGTCTATCCGTACATACAATTGAAAGTCATGAATATACTGTTTAGCATGTGATATGTGACCTCTATGCTTGTGCACTAGGCATGTGTATTTGTAGGACACCACTGTGCAGCCCTGCATTGCATGACATATAAAAACATGACATCATGTGTACGGGGCTAGCATTTTGCTTTTCTAGGGGACCTATTGAGTGGTCTGTGATAACTCTGTGAATAATAGAAGCAGGGATCCTACAAGGTATGCTAATGAGAACAAAATTCTTCTGTTTTTCTTTCAAAGGGATTTTAAACAGCATCTACTGTGGCACTATGATGGCTCTCTGAAAAAGGTTGCTACATGTTATGCACCGTGGTCTGTGCTGGCACAACTGTTAAGCAATGCCACTGGTATCACCCATTCTGGGGAACAGTGTTTTCATAACTGCAACAAACTGAGGTAGTGCCAATTTAACCTGCTGCAGTAATAAGAAGTAGAGGCTCAGGATAGTGAGCCAGAAATGCATTGTAAGCACTTTTTCATTAGTACCAATATCTTTTACTATGTAGAGCTCTATGCAGATATGCTTAATAGTAAGTAATTTGTTTTGCAGCTGGTAATGGGCATCATGTTAGCATGGCTGGATGCTGCAGAAGGCAAGAATGCCTTTCTTAGGTTCCTAGGTATGTGCTAAGTTAGCTGCTCTTGCAGACCATTTTTAGCCTAGACAGTTTTCCTTTTGATGCTTGAAGCAACATATTCTGTTGGCCAATAGATTGCCCTTACCCATCCCATGATGGATAATTATATATTACCTCTAATGAAAATAACTGAGATCATACCATAGATAATTTGAGGGGATCCATGCATGGGATAAAGCATTAAATAGCTGCCTCTGTCCATTAGTACAGAGGCAGTTCTTGGGTAAATTTTCTATTGCTTATCCATAGATCCAAGTTGCACTTAATATGGACGGGGATGAAATTTGTTTTATATGGATGGGGAGTCTGTTCCAGAGCAGTGATATCCAAGGCAAGATATGCTTGTACTTCCAATCAATTATGTTGAGGTTGCAAAAGTGGTTTAGATCCCTAAAATGAATATTTCTGATGCCATTTGACTTGCTGATATGCAGTACATCCATCAGTAATGTGTTGGAGGATGACTTGTATGCCAGACATAGGTCACCTCATAGAAGTCTGTAGGATACCAAGTATAATGACAGGGATTTGAGTCCGTCCATGTAGGACATATTCAAGACCTGGTATCCTTTTAGTACGGTATCTCTGTGCGTGTTCCAGTTGTTGCATGTGCCTTGACAGATACAAGCTAAAGGGTGAATTATGAATGGTCCAATGAGAGCTGAATAAAGGGTGACAATGACATCGCTAGATCTGGACACAACCCCCTTGTTTATTAGGTTGTGTAAGATAGAAGGACTTTCTTATGACAATGAACACATGATGGTTGAAAATTAGGTCACTAGCCACATGAGCTCCTAAATCCCAAATAATTGGGTCAGCTGTAAGGGGCACACAGCCAATGTGGTAGTTCTCAGTGAAAATGACTTCTCAAAGGATATGATAATACATTTTGTTATCATTAGTTTCACTCAGTGATTTTTGGCAGTATTTTCTTTTTTTCTTTTAGGACAAACCTTCCTGCAGGATGTCTAACTCATTTGGATCACTACCCTAGCAGTGTGGTAACTATCGGTTCTATGATAGTCCACTGTATAACTGCGATAGTATTTTTATCATATGTATTCTAATACTGTCTTCCCATTGTGTCTTCCTTCTACATGTCCACTTGTGGAAGAGACGGAGGAGCTAGTCTCAGCAACCACAGTTTCTGCCAGCCACAGCATCTGGTTCTGAGTCATCAATGCCAACCAAGTCTGCCTCCAAAAGAGGGGCATAACAGTCTCCTCTGCTGAATATGACTTGAAAGGTTAAGCAAAAAGTGCTTCACAGTGTAATCAAACCAGCATTCCAAACAAATGCTGTGGTTGTACCTTCCAAGAACCAATCTGAATTCATGTCCAGTGGAAATGTATTGCAAATAAATAAATAAATAAATAAATAAATAAATAAATAAATAAGTGTTATGTGCTTTCATTCTACTCTGTTAAGAACTTCATCAGAACTACATGCATTGATATCCATTTTGGCTTAAATAACCAGTGTAATCACATGACAAATGAAAATCTTCCCAAGCCATTCTTAAATAGACAGTCACCTGAAGAAATGCTAAAATAATAGAACTTAGTGGTTAAAAGTCAACAAACTTTTTGTGACATTAAAATACAACCATTTTAAGAAAAATTCACGAGCAGTTAATTTTAGACAATAAGTTACAAGTTTAGTACCTTTAATTGCAAGAAACTATTAACAGAAATATATTCATTTAACTGTGAATTCTGAGAAGCATTTGATAATAACTGTCAATGCAGTTCATGGTATTCAAGCCCTTTCTCCCAATTTTCAACTATCACAGAACTCTGCACCTTTTCCAAAATGAAAAACAAGAATTTTTTGAAAGTTAGTACACACTTTTGAATGTTTACTAAGGGATTTTTCTCATCCCCCTTTTTATCGCATAGGTGTGCTTGTAAATCCTAGTCTATAATGAACATTGTCTTCCCTATGTAAAATGCAAGGTATGTAAGGCAATATGCAAGGTAAACTACCCCTCTTGTTGTACAGTTGTACCTAGCCATGCAAAACAAAGTTTTCAAATGAGAGAGGATGATGATGTTTATACTGTCATAAATAAACCTAAATTGTGAGCAAGCCCCACATGTGTACATCCCTGTTTTTGTCAGGGCTTCCTGTCACTTCGCTGGTCCTTTTTTTCCAATAACTCTTTATTATCTGTACTACATTTAAAGAAAAAAGTAGGGGGCTTCACCTAATTTTTAAGTTAGACCAGTGGGAACAAGCACCCTGACCAATTTTTGTAAAAAATCTTCTTCACCTCACTTGCACTGAGGTTAAATGTGAAGCTCGTAGTATTAGATCACTGGTTGTTCCTTGAATTGTTTAATAACCCAAACTTAGAAGAATCTAAAATTTGTTTGCAACAGGTCGCTCTTCCAGAGACCATTTTCAAGACTAAGTAATTCAGTAATTCCATGGGTAAGGTCTTTTCAAAAATAATATCTTAAGTTTGTCCAGCTCTAACAAGAAATGACTATCTGATACCAACCTGGATAACGTCACCATTTGCCCTTTTTCTTCCACAAAGGGTGGTTATTGGAGTAATGCAGGTAACCACTGGAGAATGTTAGCTTCCTAAAATTGATTGATTTCCATCTACTGCATGCCACGTTTTTCAAAACTGTGACATCCAAATAACTAATGTTGTTGCTACTCTTGTCACATTAACAGCGTAAACATTCTTAGTTGTACATGTTTGTTGTTAATGTTTCTAAAAAACTCATCACACATAGCAAAGGAAATTATCCACAGAATAAAAATATCATCCACAAATCTTAGATAAAGAAGAATACTGGGCCAAATTCTCTGTCAAACACAAAGTACTTTTGCCACTACTACATCACAGTGTGAACATGGGCCACATGAGGCTCCCATGGCCACATCTTTTATTGGTTGGAAGTATTTACCTTCAAAGTACACACAATTGTTCTTTAACACGGTCTCTGTGCACTCATATAATCAAAATGTCCTCACTTGAAAGACACACATGACTACTGATAGCCTGATAAAACCAATCCATTTCAGCCACATGGACTATTACCAAAAACAAGTCTTTCACATCTATGGTAACAAATGGACAATTCAAACTATATGTGGTGTTGGACATTAAAAAATCCCATGAAATCTTTAATATGTGTGGTTTGCCTTAAAAAAAAAAAAAAAAAAAAAAACAGTAATTTGTTGACAAACAGCAGAGTCAAAGGATCAGTTTTGGATCCTGCAGAAGCCACTATTGTATGCAGCAGTGGATAATTCTAGCCCTTATGTGTTTTTCGTGTTTATAAATGGCTGGAAAAACTGGCTGGTATACTTTGGGAAACTTGACCAAATCAGGAGACAATTCAAATGAATGCATCACTTTGTTCAACTAGGAGTTAATTTTACAAAAAGCATAATTTATTTCATTTTTGGAGGTTGATCTAAAATAAGTACCATCATATAGATAGTCAAGCATTTTACCAGAATAGTAGTGATTGTTCATCCCCCCCCCCACACTTGTCTGGTCTCATGATCCAAATAGATCTAGGTCTGGATAGAAAACCCAACAATCTCCTTTAGTTGTCTGTGAAATTAAAAAAAAAAGTTTCTTATTGTTTGCATGCAACCATCTGATGTCAGATTCACAATCTCTCATATATATATATATATATATATATATATATATATATATATATATATATATATATAAGGTGCAAGGGGTGTAATTTATCTCTTTAACATTAATGTATCATGATAGCTGTCATTGTGTACAAAAAGAAATTTTAAACTGAGCTTCCTGGTGTGTGTCTCTCTCTCTATATATATATATATATATATATATATATATATATATATATATATATATATATATATATATATAGAGAGAGAGAGAGAGAGAGAGAAAGAGACACCAGGAAGGTCAGTTTAAAATTTCTTTTTGTACCCAATGACAGCTATCATGATACATTAATTTTAAAGAGATAAATTACACCCCTTGCACCTCACAAATTATATATATATATAGGTCCCTATAGGTTTACCACCTCCCAGATAACTTGAACTATTCAACCATAGATTGGATGAACTACTCATGCCAAAACACAAATGCACATAGATTCCTTGATTTTTTTAATGCAAATTCTTTGGACCAGCCGGTTGACACCCCCACAAGAGGTGAAAATATCTTGGGCTAGGTATTAACCAACATGAGTAACTACTGCAGCATCGCTACAGTGTCATCCTCTCTGGTAAGATCCAACCACAAAGCGGTCACTTTCAAAGTCACCATCTCCCCCTCCGCCCCAGCTAGGGTCAAACAAAAACACTTCTCCAAAGCTGATTACAACCTCCTGAGGGAAGCTATAAACAGCTTCACAACCCTCTCCCCCGCCATAGAAACTGGCACATATGTCCAAACCTACACCAAAGTACTATACAAGCATTATATAGCTGTATGGAATACCAAACAAGACAAACAGATCCTCCTCAAGGAAGAGTAAACCTGTCTGGTGGACATCTGCAGTAAATAAACTCTATAATAAAAGGAAAAAAAATTGCTGTCCATGACCAAGAAGGAGCAGGTGCCTAATTGGAAGCAATCTCTCCTTAGCCTGAACAAGCAAATAAGAGCACTAGTGAAATCCTCCAAAGCAAACTTTGAGTCCAAACTGGCCACATCTACTAAAGACAATCATAAGGCCTTCTTCACATATGTCACAGTCTCAAAGGAAGCACTCAGATCTGCTCAGAACTGGTAGTCAAGGACACCGCATACACAAATGCCATACATATAGCCAACCTGCTGGCAGACTAGTTCAATGAAAACTTCTCCCCTCTGTCCCCCATCAGTAAATCAGGACATCCCAGCACCTGTCCCCTCTTTTTATCTCTCATCACTGCCCTCTCAAAGGCAAAAAATACAGCCTCCATGGAATGAGATAATATCCCAGCCTGCATCCTACATGAACAAGTGGTGTACCCCAGTAATTGATCTTGAGGCCTCTGTTGTTTGGGATATATTCTGATGTGCAGGCCAAAACCAGATGACTGCAAGCTGGGCACTGTCATCAATTCCCCTAGTGATGTGGACATCCTCCAATAGGGTCTCACCCAAACAAATGACTGGTGCAAGAAACATGGCCTCAAACTGAATGCCAATAAATGCATCATCACCCACTTTGGGGAGTACTACCATTAAGAGATTATTTTATATTATTTCCACATTCTGATGTCATAGACTTATGGATAACTAGGATGTAGTGATCTTTAATTGCCATATATCTCTGTTATTTATTCAGGCTCACAAGTGTGACTTACAGTCGGATTTGTCAGCGCAGATATGCACAAGTCCAAGTCACTGATATAACTCATGACTGATGGCAACAATGTTCCTTTATTGATGATGTCATATGTTTTGTCAACATTATTTCTTGTTAGTATATGACTGAAGCTTTGAACAATCCCAACCCATAGGTTTCATATGTGACGTACATTTGATTAATTCACATTACTTGACTGCATATGGTGTATCACTGTGTCTTTTGTCATTATCGTACTGCAGTTTGCGTTACTTTGCAGATCCATGTGTGTGGGAGTTCTGGGGTAATTGAAGCTGACAATATGCTCTCTGCTCCATAAATACATTCTGGAACAGGTTTTTTGGTGGAAGGCAGAACTATCCTCTACCACTCCAACTGGGTAGATAGTAGAGGATCATAATTTATCTCAAACACTTATTAAAGTTGTGTCTTAGTTATCTCATAGAAATAGTAGATATTTATGTATTGCTGCACACCTTGACCTTTTGGAGTGCGGAAATGTAGTCCAGCACTGGCAGGCTGAGTAGTTCCTTAAAAGAAGTCTGTATAGTCACCCACATTTGAAAAACAATTCTCTTTGGGGGTTAAACTTCAGGACTGATTGTCTTGACAGTTTTCAGTCTGGTTATTTCAGCAGCTGTGAATTTTATTTATTCGAAGACTCTTTACTTGGTGGCCATTATCTCTTCCAATTGGGGCAGAGGGTGTCCCTTAACTGAAAGTCATTTCCATTAAGAACTCTGATCTTTCAGAATGATCAGGTATCCCTTAAAACTAACCCACATTTCTTCCAGAGGTCCATTTCAGAATTATCTTCAGGCCAATCCACTCATCTCCGTGTTTATTTTTTTGTAAGGCAGAACCCAGGGGGTGAGGGAATCCTTCTTACTTAGATTCAGGCCAGTACCTCCAGAAATATCAGAGTAAAGTGCATGAATTCAAGAAGATGTAGCAGTTCTTGTCTCTTTTTATCTCAGTAAAGAAGGGCTTTCAGTAATTAAGTTAAGACTATAGCATTAGATTGCTTACAGCATTGTCCTTTGGCATTAGGTGGCTGAAACTCAATGGAAAGTAATGCTGTCAAAAGCTACTTCATCAAGAGATTGTCTGCTTCCAGTTTTGCTTTTTAACCTTCCTCTGGCTATGACACCCAGGGAAATTTAATTTTTACTACTTTTGATTCTTAACTAAAATCTTCACTGAGGAGAGCCTTCAAAGTTAGTTGATATACTGAGCATGTATCTGTTATAACCGACTTGAAGGCCTTCTTCTCTGCATGTCTATTAGCTACCCACCATCTCTCTCTCTCTCTATATATATATATATATATATTTTTTAATTTATTTATATGTATATATATATATATATATATATATATATATATATATATATATATATATATATATATATGGGTCTACTTGAAAAGACCGAAGTCCCACATTACCAAATCCGATATATATATATATATATATATATATATATATATATATATATATATATATATATAAATGGCTTTTCCAGCCAGCATCTGTGGATAGATGAAACTGTAAGATGTAATGGGATCCTATCTCGCCTACATTCATGACAGATGGGTTCGGAGCCGATCCATCGGCTCCGACTCGGCACTAATACACTAGCACGAAGTCTCTCATTGGCTGGGCTACTCCCTATCCCAGGATGCACTACACCTGCTTCCCCGATCTCGTTTGCCGCTTTACAAGCTGGACGTGGTCTCGACTTGGCTGGAGCTAAGTGGTTTCTTTTTTACCTTTTACTGGTCTTAGACCTTAAGGGTTTCTTCAGAATTTGATAAATAACAGCTGTTTTAACAGCTATTTCTGTATTTTGACGTGTTTGATTTAATTTTTGGATTTCTTATACTTCTGTTCGTTATCGGGCAAGGCCCGTTTAAGTTAGAGGGCCTTTGCCCTACTTTTGGAAGTTTGAGAGTTTGTGTCTTTTCGTTTTCTCCTACAGGGCAATGCCCGTTTAAGTTAGAGGGCATTTGCCCGTTATTGTTGTTGTTGTGTGTATTTTTTGTGCTTCTCTTGTGAGGAAATCTTCCCACAAGAGCTCGTGCCTGGTTTTCTCGCGCTCAATAGTGGCGCTAATTTTTGATATTAGACTGCTTTCTCAGTGTTCAGTATGTCCAAAGAGTCACAAAAGTCAGGATTTAAGAAATGCACTCGGTGCAATTACAAAATGTCTATTACAGACAGTCACTCCATTTGTGTTTATTGTTTGGGGCCAAAACATTTACAAGAGACTTGTAGTGTATGTCATGCCTTTTCGGCTAGAGTTCTTCAAGAGCGTAAGAACAAGCTCATTCTAAAAGGGCTTATTAAACCCTCCTTTGAGGAAGCTTTAAATCCTCCTGTTGCTTCCAAAAAGAAAAGATCGTCGGCTCCGACAAGTCCGTCGGAGCCGACTTCTAAAAAGAAAAAGTCTTCTTCCTCGGCTCCACTGACTTCGGGGCCGAGTGTCGAAGAGTCTGCCTCGATACCTCCAGCTTCGGCTCCATTGTCTTCGGAGCCGCAAGTTGAAGTATCGAGAGGTGAATCACTCCCATCGGCTCCAATGGCTTCGGAGCCGGTGGAAGTGTGCAGCTCAGACTCTTCACCCTCGGCTCCGAAGAAAAAGGCTTCCTCGGCGCCGATAGTGGTCCATGAGTTGGTGGAGTCGGCGCCGACAGTATTGGAGCCGTTTCGGAGCCGGTCCCCTTCTCCCTCGGAGCCGAGAGGAAAATCTTCTCGAGTGTCTACCTCCTCTAAATCCTCGAGACTATCAGATTCGGACCTGGATAGGGTTTTACAGAGGCTCTTCCAATCTCCAGTATTTGCTAAAATGGTCTCGGCTCCAGCACAGTTTGCTTCGGAGCCGATCCCACCCCCGACACTTTTGATTCCTCCTCCAACCTCCTCTGAGTTGTTGGAGCCGGTGGTGGTGGAGCAAAGTGGAGCCATACGGTCGGAGCAGAGACCCCTCTCGGGCCTTTCGGCTCCGACCATGCTTCCTACCCTGTCCTCCGGTTCAGGGTTTGGTACTGCGACCTCTACAGCCGGGCCCGAGGGGAATACTTTTGGATTAGGTGCTTCGGTGCCTAGTCTTCCTCTCGGAGCATCGGCTGCTGGAATTCCCAGTGCCATCGTGGCATCTAGACCAGTGACTTCCTTGGATTCTGGAGGTCCGGCCTTTGAGGCCATGAGGAGCGTGCTGGCCATGCCCTTGCCGGCTCAACTAGACTCTACTTCACCGTCCCTAGACTTGGAGACTGGTGCCTCTGTTGCGTTGCAGCCCCCGGCAGCGGGGCCCCAGGGCTTGAGGATACCCCATCGGGGTTCCCTTCTTCCGGGTGGTCCGTCCGAAACTGCTTCGGACGAACCCCCACGGAAGAAATTGTGTAAGAGGAAGCACGTAGACTCCCAAGATGAGTCTATTACATCGGATACTGACCTCGATGATGCTGACGGGTCCCCAAATCATCTTCGGATGATATCTCCTTCTCAGATATCTTGGAGATTCTGAGACAGAGAGGTGACTGGCAAGCCAAAACCCCTTCAACTGAGGAGTCAGTCTTCCTCAAGGCCTTTGGGGCCCAGCCCTCTGCCTCCTGGGTGTCTCCGCCCTTCGATGAGCTCCTTGATGTGGTTTCTCGAAGGGCGTGGGAACACCCTGATTCCGTGGAACCGGTGCCTGCGAGGCCTAACAAATTTTTGTCGGCCCCCCCCCCCAGAAAGAATTTCTTACTAAGGGTGTACCGGTAGATGCTTTGGTGGTGGCTTCTGCCACACAGCAGGACGTGGCAGAGGCTTCGACGTCTATTCATCCTCCTAATAAGGATTCTAGGAGTATGGATAGGTACGGGAAGCGTACCCTGTCCTCAGCGGCCTTTACCTTACGGTCGCTGAATTATTTATGTCATTTTACGAGGCTCCAAAGGGATCTTCTCAAAGAGCTAAATGACTCCCTTGTTGGTAATCTACCTGAAGCGCTGGCCTCGACTGTTGGCGCACAGATGACTACCCTTTCTTCTATTGTTAACTCGTCCATGAGGCTCATCTCGTATGCGGCCGAGGGGCGAGTAGAGCAGCGGAACAGGCGTTGCCCTTAGGAGACAAGCCTGGTTACGCTTGTGTTCGCCACGGAGGCCTTCAAGTCTTCTTTCGCCGACGCCTTTGATGGGTCATCGTTGTTTGGACCCAAGGTGAAGGACACACTCACCGGTGTGAGCAGGAGGGAAAGACTTTGACTGCCGTTGGGGCCCGTTATTCTGCTCCTTCCAGGCCTTATCCCAAGGCTGGGAGAGGAGGAAGATGTGGTTTAAAAATCTCAAAGTCTTTCCCTACTCCACCCAGTGATTCCTCCAGAGGCAGGGGGTGGAAATTTTGGAAGACGCCGCCCCAGAGGTGGCAGAGGCCCCCGTAATTCTGGAGACCGCGATTCCTTTCGTGGTTCTTCATACAACCAGCGTTCCTGAGTGGTTGCCCGACTGTGCAACTCCGGAGCCAGTCGGGGGTCGCTGGCGCATCCACAAGCTTGGGAATCCATAACAAGCGATCAGTGGGTGCTCCGCATTATTACCGGAGGATATATCATCCCTTTCATCAAACCCCCCCCTTCTATAAGGGAAATCCCGGACGTGCCACCCAGTCAGCGGGATCAAGCAGCATTAGAAATTTCAAAGCTGCTAGGAAAAAGAGCCATCCAGCCTGTCCCCATCGACCAAATCGGATCAGGAACTTACTCAAAATTATTTTTGGTACCAAAAAAGACAGGGGACTTCAGGCCCATATTGGACCTCAGCTCATTGAATCGTTTCATCAAGAAGTCCAAATTCCGAATGGTCACTCTTCAATCCATTCTTCCTTTGCTGGCAAAAGATGCATGGATGTGCTCAATAGATCTCCAGGACGCTTACTATCATATTCCCATAGCTCAAGAGTCCAGGAGACATTTACGCTTCCGCCTCGGAGCCAGTCATTTTCAATTCCGAGCACTGCCCTTTGGTCTCACCACAGCCCCCAGGGTGTTCACCAAATGTCTGGCAGTGGTAACTGCTCACCTGAGAAGTCTGGGATTCCAGGTGTTTCCTTATCTGGACGACTGGCTCCTTACAGCCACCTCAGAGCATCTACTTCTCCAAGCGCTCAGAGCTACATTCACCTTGGGCCGCTTTTGGGGATCACATTCAATTTGCAAAAATCTGTACTACAGCCTTCTCAGCGTATTACTTTCATAGGCGCAGACTTAGACACAAAAAGAATGCGCGCCCTTTTGCCGGCAGCAAGAATTCAGATCTTACAAGATCAAGTCAAATCCTGCCTTCACTTACAAAGAGCTCCGGCCCATCGGATCCTACAACTGTTGGGCTCGATGGCGTCGACTATACTTCTAGTTCCCTTGGCCAGACTTCACATGCGAATTCTTCAATGGCTACTGTCGGTTCAATGGTCTTATCAGGAACTACCCTTGAACCACTTAGTCATAATAACGGAAAGTTGCCGTCGAGATCTGCGTTGGTGGCTTCTACAGTCAAATCTCGACCAATGGCGATCATTTATTCCTCAACGTCCCGTTGCCACTGTGACCACGGACGCCTCCCAGGTAGGGTGGGGGGGTCATTACCTGGACAGGTCGGTCCAAGGCACATGGCAGAGCCAAGAAACACATTTGCATATCAATGTCCTGGAAATGAGAGCGGTACTATTGGTACTCCAAGCTCTCCATCACGCTCTCCCACTGGGCCCGATTGCGATCCTATCCGACAACATGTCGGTAGTATGGTACATAAACAAGCAAGGGGGTACCAGGTCTTACCAACTATGCAGAGAAGCCATGAGACTTTGGCACTGGGCGGTAGCTACCAACCGCTTCCTAATGGCAACACACATACCGGGGAAGTCCAATGTGATTGCGGACAGACTAAGCAGGACCATTCTCTTGCCCCACGAGTGGTTCCTCAATCAAAGTATAGCTGCGAAAATTTTCGACAGATGGGGTCTTCCTTGCTGCGATCTGTTTGCCAGTCCCCACAATGCGAAATGCACAGAGTTCTTCACACTGTTCCCTTCCCAGGGACAGATTCCCAGGGACGCTCTGACCCACAGTTGGCCCTCCGGTCTTCTCTACGCCTTCCCTCCATTCCCCCTCCTACCGAGGGTGATCCAGAAGGCCATTTTCATGGAGAGCGAGATGATTCTGATTGCCCCGCACTGGCCTCGTCAAGTTTGGTTCCCTTTCCTACAGAGGCATGCGATAGAAGGTCCATGGTTTCTGGATCCGGTGCCAGACCTGTTGACTCATCAGTCAGGGCGGCTTCTTCCGTCTCTCAGGTCCCTGAAGTTGGCAGCATGGTTACTCCACTTCCATCCTTAGTCCGAGATAATGCTCTCTCGCCGGATGTGGTTCACATTCTGTCCTCTTCCCATAAACCTTCCACCATCAAACTTTATTCCAGTAAATGGAAAAGGTTTGCCTTCTGGGCTCAAGAACGAGGGATTGATCCTCTCACTGCTCCAGTATCGGAGGTTTTGAATTTTCTGGCCTTCCTGTTTCAGTCGGGATCTTCAGTTTCTACCATTAAGGTTCAACTAGCGGCAATCTCTAATTTTCATGCTTCATTTGAACCGTCCTTGATGTCTCACAAACTTTGTAAGGCGTTCCTTAAAGGAGCTTGGCTCCTTAGGCCTCCTTTATCTCATCCTGTTCCTTCTTGGGATTTGAATATGGTTCTTGCTGCCCTAACTGCCCGTCCTTTCGAACCAGCTGCTACCTCTGATTTAAAATTTCTGTCTTGGAAAACAGCCTTTTTAGTAGCCATAACATCTGCTAGACGAGTTTCAGAACTTCAAGCACTTTGTTCTGACCCTCCCTATTTGATTTTTCATAAACATAGAGTTTCTTTAAAATTGAACCCTGCATTTATTCCAAAGGTGGCCTCTTCTTTCTGTTTGCAACAAACCATAGAACTCCCTGTGTTTTTCCCAGAATTCTCTAACAACGCAGAATATACGTTGCATCAATTGGACGTACATAGACAGTTACGTTTTTATTTGGATAGAACTGCTCAAACACGAAAATCAAATCAATTATTTGTTTCTTTTGCACCGAACAAATTGGGTCAATCTGTATCAAAAGCTTCCATATCAAAATGGATTAAGGATTGTATCACTTTTGTTTATTCACAGGCCAAAAAAGATCTTCCATTTCCAGTCAAGGCTCATTCTACCAGAGCTATGGCTACTTCGTAGCCTTTCACCCAAGTTATCCATTGATGATATTTGTGCTGCGGCAACCTGGACTTCTCCGCACACTTTTATTTCTCATTACAAATTGGACGTGGTTTCTCGAGGCAGAGCTTCCTTTGGTTCCACGGTTCTCAGGAGTGTGTTCCAATGAGCCACCCGGGATGTGGGTGCTAGGGACGCTGTCCCATCTGTCATGAATGTAGAGATAGGATCCCATTACATCTTTTAGTTATGTACTTACCATAACTTTGGATGTATGGGATCCATCTCGCCTACATTCATAAGTACCCACCCTCCTTCCCCCTTCCATTTGGATTTAGAGGAGCTGTAGTCACTTTTTTCTTGGTGTTCTTTCTTGAAGAACTTTAGTTGGTTATAGTGATTACTACTTTCTGTGTTTGCATGGATGTATGAAAGCGAACAAACAAGATCTGGGGAAGCAGGTGTAGTGCATCCTGGGATAGGGAGTAGCCCAGCCAATGAGAGACTTCGTGCTAGTGTATTAGTGCCGAGTCGGAGCCGATGGATCGGCTCCGAACCCATCTGTCATGAATGTAGGCGAGATGGATCCCATACATCCAAAGTTATGGTAAGTACATAACTAAAAGTTAAACAGCTGTGTAATTTATTTTCTTTTGTGTATTTTTCCACTGTGTATTTTTTCTGGGGTCAAACTGGGGAGCTGGAAAAATGAGTATGCTTTCCTAGACTGGCATACAACATCATGGTATTTATCAGCCAGAGGTCCGTGCTCCCAAGTATGGGATGTGAAGTAGTCTCAGACTTGTACAAAGTTGTGGATATCAGAAGAGGAAATTTTGCTGTTATTCACTGTGGATAGCCTTCTATGAGCACACCCAAATGAAGTATAAATCTGAGATATGTTCATCGTTATAATCACTGCTGCAGTAGCATAAGTTACATGAGTTATATCCTGTATTGGCTATAAAGGCCAGTTTGTTTCCAAATCAGGACACATTCCACACACCTAAACCATTAGTCAGCTTGAGCTGAGCTGACTAAAAGTCAAGTCTGAGCTGCAAGCACTTCAGAGTTTTCCTGACATCAAAAAGAGCACCCCTGTACGAGCTTTCAATAATTGATGGTTGACTAACACTGTTCCATTGCTGGGTAGATAAGTTTCCTTGGGGGAAAAATCTCCTACTGTTTTTGAAGACTGTCTTATGACTTTTACATACATTAAAAAGTGAGTCTCCAATTTACACTTTATTGGTAAAAAAAAATTAAAAGTTGTATGAAACTACTTTTTCTGTGGAGAAAATACTTATCCCAGTCCCAAAAAGCAATATAACAATATGGTGTTTTTTTTTCATTATTACCTGTTTTTCTGACTATTGCTGCTAAGCTTCTCCAGAAGTCAGGCACCATTTTTTGGTTTGACCATGGAACAAAAGACTATTTCCTTAATTGTACCTCCTTTATGCTACAAAAAGATAAAAAGATTGTTACAAAACCTTTGCCACTGCAGCAGGTTGGCAGTTTGCTTCAGCCACAAGGAACCAAAGCTGGTTACTTGGATTTCTTATCCTTTCTTTGAATTCCTCTGGTGTAATCAATACAGCCACCATGGACTGAGGGTTAGACATATACTCTCCAACTGGTGGAGTGCCCTTAGCAGGCACTCTTGGTGGTCCTGGGAGAACAGATAGAGAAAATGCCTCTGCTTAACCAGAATTATGTGCCTGTCCATAGAAAAGTTGTTTCTGGCAATTATGGGTCTGTTTCTTCAGAAAATCCCATCAAAAAGAAACAGAAAACTAAATACACATCTTCTCTTGTTTCAGTTACTTTGGACTGGAGTGATTTGTTAGGTTTAACTCAGAGTCCAGTGCAAGCCATTGAGCCTTCTTTTAAGTCAGCCAATAGTAAGAGAAAGGTAGATTCCCCTTTCCCTGAAGAAATTCAAGAGATTTCTGATTCAGATTCTGATGAGGGTGGGGTTTCTAATAGTCCTTGTGAAGGTTTTCTTTTCCTGAGAATATTTCCAGGATGAATCCTTTTTTTCAGTGGGAAAACAGTGATGTTTCTCAGTCCCTCAGAAAATATTATTTGTTACAACTGGAATTTGCAGAACCTTTAACTATTCCTCAGTTCTGTTTGTCTTGGATAATGTTATTACAGACTACAGTTTTCTTGATAAAAGTCTATCTGCTTTATTTGGGGGGGGGGGGGGGTGGCTGCAATCTAAGTTTGTATACATTAATCCCAGACCTAACCCAGCATCTATTTAGTGAATCCAGCTGCTGTAAAGTATTTTGTTAATATCAGTTCTTGTTCTTCTGATATGAATGGGGAGGTTTTTGAAAAGTTTAAGAAAAGAGTGTATGCTTCTACAACTTTAACTATTAGCAGTGATAAACTTTAGTTTTTAGAATTCTCAGTTTTCAGATTCATAGATTAGTACTAGGCTAACTGCCCTCATGGACCATTTTAAGCCTAACCAATTACCTGCTATGAGAATTAAACCCTGCACCTTGTGCTTCTAAGGTAAACACCTTAACCACTACACCACCCTCCTTCAGTTGCCAGGCTAATATTTTAAAGTCTGAGGAATGTGTTGGCATCAGTTTCTTCTTGTGAAGAGAAATCTTCTTTGTGTAATTTGGTTTCCTATTTCCCAAGTCACTGCTCATTGCTTGAAGTGTGCCTATGACTGTGGATGCCACTTCCAGGGCTGCTGTCACTGGAATTTATTTTGAGGTTTGCCTGACCTCAGACAGGATCTCAAAAATGAAATTTTAAATTCTCTCTCTTTGATAGAGAACTATTTTTGGATGTACTGGTACAGAGTTTCATCAAAAAGTGTGACAAGAGAGAAAAGCTCATTCGAGGATTCTGCCAGCTTTTTCAGCCCTCCTTCTCTAGGTTTTCCAAGGGTTTCTTTACTCCCTCCAGGGGTGGCTCGTGGCATCGGACTGCCGGACTGCAGCCCCCCTCAGCTAAAAAGTAACGTGTTTAACTGTGAGAAAAAATGTAAAAAAAAAAAAAAAAAAAAAAAAAAACACCTTTTTTTTGTTTAAACAAACTTCGAGTCCGCGACTCGGAAGTACGCACATGCGCATTGCGCACTTCAACCGCCTTGGGCTGCAGCGGTTTTAAACAGCTTTTTTTTTTTTTGTTTTCATTGCAGCCCGGAGGAGTAATGAAGGCATCATTGTGATGCCCAGAAGTCTGTGCGGTTCCAAACCGCATAGAATTGGAAGGGGCTCAGACTGCGACGTCCACAGACACGTCATGACGTGCTTGCTGGGCTAAATGCTGCTGATTGGTTGTCGCTCTCTTCCCGGGCTTTATGTGCTGGGAAAAGAGCGAGAAGCAAACAGTTGCAGCCAGTTTCAGTTATGGACTTGTGGATTAGATTATTGGATTTGTTTTTATTTGCTATTGCTTGGCGGCCTAGCAGCTGAAAAAGAAGAAGTAGTACAGCTTCTTTTCTTCTTGGTGGTACGTATGTATGTGTATTAGTACAATTATATTAATTATTTAATGAAATTATTAATTAATTCAATATTAGCCAGCCTTCGTATGTTAAATCGTGCATAATATGAGTGCAATTTAGATGGCTTTATTTTAAAGAATTATATGGTAAACTCCAGAGGGTGTCAGTATGTAGTAGTAATAGATTTCTGGAATGGATTTAGTTACATGGGCTCACAGCTTTGTGGAACAGGTTAAAATGTAGTAGCACTCTACAGTTAAAGTCTGAATTTCCTTTCTGTTTCATTTCCATTGCTAGTTACTGAAAAAATGCACACATCAATTTTTCACTTACTCTAAACTACTTTGGGTTATCATTCAGGTTTTGTACACTTATTTTGCCAGCCTTTTGCAGAAAGCGTTTTTCTGATAATAGCAAAAAGCATCAATAAAATTTGTCTGTCAGTATGTATGAAGTGTAAAATGTATCTAGAGTCTAGACTCGACTTTTTTTTTTTGTTTGCTCTTCCTGCACTTCTGTATTAAGCGAGATCCATCTAATGCCTACTCGTTTAGGAAATCTTAAGTAACAAATTCAAAAACTTGTGCTACTTCTTGAGAAAACAAACTGTAGTCTTTCAGAGTGAAATATTTTTATTTATACTTTCTTTATATGTATAATGTTAGTGAACCTTCTTATTAATAGACAATGTATGCATATGCTTAGAATAAACTGAAAGTCACAAAGGCCATTTTAATTTGCGTAGACAAAACAAATGGGCTGTTATTATGTCCAGCATGTGAGCTGTGTGATAACATTATCAGATGTCACACAGTTTCGCACAAACATTTGGTTATTAGCAGTGTTTCCAATGATTACCATGTCAGTACTGCTGCAAACTATAGTATACAAGCTTTTCCATAAAAATGATGTTGCACTCTGTAGTCCCTGTTTGAAGTGACAATGTATAGAGAGAAGTATAAGCACCTGGTAAGCTTTTTATGGATTTTTTTAAAGTGTGCTACTAAATTTGGCAAGATTATTTGATTTGTAGTTATACTGAAATGGATGCCTTTTAGCATGGTTATGTTTAGGTGTTATTCACTGATCAGGGTCTGGTTTAAGAGTTCAGTATTTCTGCTGTAAGTTGTAACGCTGATGCTGACAGCAGCTAATTTGGCCTTCAAGTCTCTGTTTTAGCATTTCCTAAAAAAGATCCGATATCTACTGACCAGAACTGCTGAAATCTATGTTTTAAATATGAAATGCCTTATTTTAGCTTACCCTAATATGATTGTAAATAATTAATACGTTGATCAATGATGTGTAAAGTATAGAGGAATAACTTGCAGTTTTGTTTGTGTTGTGGATATTATAATTATTATTTGAAGTATAAAACATATTCTTGGCAAATTAATTCATACTTGTGCAAGACCTACTAAACTTTCTAAGTTTGTAAGAGCAACATGTAAAAATTGTCTGTATTTTTGGGCCTTTGTCCTACTTTTATTTATGGCTTTATCCAGATTTCTTGCTCTGAGGCTGGGAGTATATGAAATGTGTCAGGGCCATCGCCGTCAGCCAGAGACGTTTCAAATTGTGACATACTTGTTGTACCCCACTCCCCCATGTAGTGACTTTAGATGTGCCCAGGCAAGGAGCAGTTAGAGTATCCAGGGTAGACACAAGTATAGTCATGGCTTTTAATCTGTCCTTTATTTTGCAGAATGTTCTGGTTTTCTGTCATATTTTTATACTGTTGATTTATGCGTATTCAGAAAATGCATTTTGTTGGTTGGCTGCTTGTTTTTTTATACTTTATTTTGACTGGCATTCTAGTAATGTATTTAAAAAGTAATTTATTTTTTCATGCCTCACAACCTTTGTTTCCATCTACATATTAAGTAAGCTGTCATGTAGCCAAGGTATTGAAATTTTTTTTCTTCTCTGCTTCATTTTGTCTTGATTGGACTCTCATAATGATAGTTTGGCACACAGGGTAGCAGTGTATTTAAAGTACCAGTTTTTGTGGTTTTGAGCATAGTGAAAGAATGCTAGCAAATGTACTTTTTCTGTAAGAATAAATGTTTACACACTTCGCAGTCTTGGTTTCTGCACCTAAAGTAGCAAAATGTATGGTAACTTGTTGAGGGACATATTAGCCTCATGAGTGTGTGTGTGTGTGTGTGTGTGTGTGTGTGTGTGTGTGTATATGTGTGTGTGTGTGTGTGTGTGTGTATATGTGTGTGAGTGTGTGTGTGTGACTGAGCATTTATTTCATGTAAATAAGTAAGCATGTCAAGCACTGATCCTATTGCACCATAGTTCCACCCCGTTTAGTTGACCACACCCCTTCCTGTTGGCCCTGCCCATTCAGCTGTCTCCTGCAACCCCCCTTTGATTTGAAGTCACCAGCCGCCACTGACTTCCTCATTTAACTTTAACATAAAGTAAAATAAAAAGTCCCTGCAGAATGCTGGTAAAATAACATTTAAAAACAATGGCAGGGAGGTTCTAAAAAAATTAGCAACCTCCCAGAACAAAGGATAGTACAATAAGTCAGAATTAATAAATGAATTATGCTTCCTGCCTCACCCAGGCAGCCCCTCAATCCTCCTAGAAAGTGTAAAACAATCTGTTTTCAAAAAGAGAAATGGAGGCTTAGACAGATGGGCTCTGAGTGTGATCCATAAAAACTACAGATGACAGTGGGAAGCCCTCCCTCCATCCTAGGGGATTCCTCTTCATCCACCAGATCAAACTGTTCTCATCTCTCCTGTCCTACAACAATGCTGCCTCAGATGATAATAGATGTTCCTCCTCCTCTGATAGAAGGGTTAGTTTTAAAGATGTTTCTGGTGCCAAAGATGCATGGAGACCATCTCTGGAGCCTTCCTTCTTAAACCAGTTTGTGATACTACCCAAGTTCAAAATGCTGTCACTTCACAACTTGCTATCCTTTCTTCCTCATTTGAGTTAGTCAGTCACCATATAAATATTCATATTATCACACTGATATTCATTCAGATTCTTAAATTTCAGTGTGTCTGAATTATGTTATCAGTTCTCTGAGTTAGCCACTGCTCTGTGTTCACAAATAAGGCAAAGTGTCTAGTTCCTGTGATAACTCACTGCAGACCACAGTGTATCCATATTTTTCCTAAGCTATATGGCTGAAAAGCTGAGCAGGTCCAGGACAGACCCTCATGAATGGAAACTTGTCTTTAAAGATTTGATTCATCTGTAGGGAACACCTGAAGATCTTTTTGTTTCTTTTCTAAATAATCAACTGGCAAAATTCTGTACTAGGGCGCCATGCCAGAATGTCTGGAAGACAGATGCCATTCCTTTTCCTTGAGCAGCAATGCTCTTTTATGCTTTTCCACCCTTTCAACTAATTTCTAGGTTACTTCTGAAGATTCAGAAAGACTCTTCAAAGATCACTGTTGTGACTCTTTCAGGCCCAGGCAAAGTGGTTCTCTCTTCTTTTAGAGGTGACAAGGAGGACTGACCACACACTTCCTCAGAGGCTGGACTTGCACAAGATCAGGGCTGTTTAATACATCCTGACAAAAAGCAACTGTAATTGACTGCCTGGTTGATAGAATTTTAAAACCATTTGTGCACCTTTTTTTCTAATGTACAGTAGGTATTAATGAAGTCAAGAAAACCTGCTACTAGAAATTTATATATTAGCAAACAGAAAGGGATTTCTACTTGGTGCCAACAGAAATATCAGCGCCCATTCAGGGCTAATGTTTCTCTTGTCATTTGTGTGAGTTTCTGTCCTGTGGCTTGTCTTACCTCTCATTTGAAGATCATTTGGCCATTTCAGCATGTCTGCTGATGGGGCCTCCTCTTTCACTGCAGTCTCATGTGAAAATGTTTTTGAAATGGATTCTTTATAAGAAGCCTCCTTCAAAATGGGTGGATCCTCCTTGGGATCTTAAGTTTGTGGTAGAAAAACGAACACTTCCTCCATTTGAACCAGCTCATCAGGCTGACTTTAGGTTCTTTATATGGACAGTCTTACTTATTGATCTGACCTCTGTAAGAAGAGTATCTGACTTACAAGCTCTTACGGTGCGTCAGCCTGGTTCCTTTGAGCACTGCTTCATTTATGCCTAATGTGGTATCAAAGTTTACATTCAGACAAAACATCCATCTCTTTGTCTTTTTCCCAGAACCTGAAAATGAGGGAGAAAGGATATGTCATACCCTGGTTATCCAGAAACAACTGAAGTGGTATCCTGACAGAGCAAAATCTCTCAGAACTTCTGATCAATTTTTCATTTCTTTTGAAGGTAAGAAAATATGACAACCTGCATCAAAATGAACTAATTCCAAATGGTTGTTCAGGCTATTACATTTTGTTACTCTTACCACAAGAAATCTATTTCAGGCAGGGTCAAGGCTCACTCTACCAGGGCCTTGGCTTCATCTATGGCATTTTGGAAAAGGTTGGATTCTAAACATATTCTAGAAGTAGTAACTTGGTTCTATGTGCATATTTTTACAAAGGTGTATAAACTAGATTCCTTCTTCAGGTCCAGGTCTAGGGCAAGCTGTGCTAGGGCTATTCTTCAAGGGCTTTTGGGCTCTCATCCTTCTTACTCCCCATTCCTTCTAAGCTCTGATAGTATACAGATATAGCTTAGGCTTCTGCAGCAGTGATCATAATGATGAATATAGTACAGTTGAATAAGTAAACTTATATGAACATCTGCCTCCTGGTCTGGTAACTGCTGCAGTAGCCACAACCACTCACCTCCATCCCCTTATTTTTTCTTGTATAATTTTTTGCCAAGGTGTGGACATGTGTTTTTTTTTTTTCTAGCAATGCCCTCTCAGGACTTTATTTCAAAGCTATCAACCAATCATGGACAAATCTCAACAGAATCAGGCACAAATCCATAAATAATCAGGGACTCTTGTAAAATATTATACAATTAACTAGAGAAATTGACAGATTAAGCGAATGTGAATTATATCCATTTTCTGAAGTAAAATAAGTCTATAACCCTACTTATTATTATTTATTGTAATTTACCACTTTTCTTCACAAGTCACCAGTTTTATGAGGGACTAATAGGGACTGAGATAAAATTTGAGTCAAAATCAGGGACAGTTGAGAGATATGCTTTAGCTTCCTGTCTCAGATGGAATGAAAACTCTGAAGGGCGTTGTGCCCAAACCTGACTTTTTAGTCAGCTGAGCTTGAGCTGACTGACAGTTTTTGTGTATGGAAGGTGCCCTAAAGCTTTGGAAGCTGGTCAGCTGTTACAGCCTATGCAGGATATAATCCATATAGCTTAGGCTACTGCAACAGTGAGTATTCTAACATCTACTGTTATGTTAAGTTTACTTACACAGTTGTAATTTGTTGTGGTGTAATATAATTCTGAGCATATCCTCACTGATTCCCAGTCATGTATCGTCATCCAATATTCCAAGGACAGCACTGCATTATGATTTGTATTGCCTGTCATATGCATAACATACACACTTTGACAACTAGTGACCATTGGAGCAGTATCACTTCATTTGTTAGTGACCAACTCTCTGAAGACCATTTCTTCATGGGAACTTAATTGCAAAGTTGCTGTGTCCATTTCCTTGGCACTATATTTGATTATGTATAAGGGAGGGTAAGGAGTTTTCCCCTCTTCATGGGGTCTGTGGTCCTAAAGCCCCTTCCCTCACAAATATATATATATGTATATATATATATATAGAGAGAGAGAGAGAGAGAGAGAGAGAGAGAGATGATTGCCTTGTGAATCAAGAAATAGGATATCATTTTGAACATTGTGCTTGGTGCAAATGGTTATTACAGAGCTCATCTGTGTCAAAGAAATTGTAATCCCTGAAAAGTCTCCCAAGAAGTGGTGTGGTAGCATAGAATGATTAATGTATAGAACAGCACTATAAGGAAAAAACACAGGCTCAACCAATCCAATATACTGGTCTGACATTCAGTATCATGCAGGGTGAGGCTGGACAGAAAAATAAAGACTCAAGATGTGGGCAGTGCAAATACGTTTCATTTTTATTTTTTCACAAGAATAAGGATTAAAAATCAACTCACATGGTAAAATGTAGTACAGTTATAAAATTCCTACTTCCAACCCCCTACATATTTTACAAATATATTTTGCTTGTATGTTTAAAAATGATTACTTTGTCCATTCAAGCATCTATAGGAAATATAAACATTTGCCACAATATATTTTATAACTTTAAAACAGTGAAGCATCTGAAAACTGTACACAGCAAAAACTCTATAGACTTTACACAAAAAAAACATTTATATTATAGATTTCTTATTGCACAGTGGTTCACAATTTAAATGACACAACGTGTAGTTACATTTTCACAATAATACAAAAATAAATAAAATATCAGACTGGAAACTATCTGCTGTAGCACTTACATATTTAGCTGTGCACCTGGCCTAACTCGTATTTAGCTTTACAGTTCCACTGTAAAGCAATGACTAAGTAGGCCGAATTTGAATAACAGTGCAGGTATTTTAATGTTATATCCAGTATTGCAACACTGTGTACTGCTATGTTTTAGTTTTATATCCCTCGCTCTTTGTAATAGTGAAGGTGTTGGTAAAACCGCAGATGAAAAATATAATACTATAATCATACTATTCCTACTGCAAATTATAATTTGCTCTTAGTAGTGCTTTTCAGTGCTAAAGTAACATGTTACATGCTCAGTATGAGACCACACTTTGTGTTCTGCCTCACAAAAATGATGTTATCCCAGATAGGTGTTTTTTTTTCCTCCTCAGGCTTTTGTACGAGCAGTTTGCAATCATCAAATATGTTAAGAGATAATATGCTTTAATTAATAAAATGTTTTCATTTTCCACATATCCTGGACCAAAACATCAATGTTTGTGAAATTCTGCAAGTGACTATCTACTGTATTCCAACTATGAGTTATTAAAGCACACCATAACTGATTGGCAGAATTTCTTATATAAGCACACAACCAGCAGCTTAGTACAGTCACAATATTCATGCTTCTTATAGCATTTAATGAGCAAATACATCTAGGATTACTTGGCACAAGTTGAATTCTCACCATTGTGAACATGGAACACTTCAGTGTACAAAGGAGAATTTTACATGGGATTAATAAGAGCAATCATTTTGTAATACTTTCTTTGCAAGGTTCATGATGATGTCTTTTTAACAGTTAATCACTAGAATTATTACCCATTTCAAATAGCACTGTTGTAAAGGTTAAACCAGGCAGTTGATAAATGCTTTTTGCAGTCTCAGGGTTGCCAGTGTTAACGAACATTTCTTCTTTTAATGCTGCTAATTTTTCTTTAATAAAAATTCACATACTCAAAAGGCTAAGTCTGGGTGGCATTCTGATGTTTTTCATAGTAACCTCTAATATATGCAATAAAATTCCTTTTCCATCCTGAGATACACTTGAATTTCCTCTTGCATACAACTGCTTCATAAATGTAAATATCAACCATTTTAGTTAACAGTTTGCTGAAACATTTCTACCTATTCTATGCATTACAGAAACACTGTGTTTTTCTTGGAGGAAGACATATGTAGGTCATTATATATTTCTATTTAAAAATATATTATTGTATGCTTAATTAATTTGATATCAGAAGTAGAAGAGTTCTTGTTGAGAAGTAGTTATCTAAGAATGTAACTAACTCATCTGAAATATTGCTGCATAGAATTGGCAGTTGGGCAGAATTTTTAAATTTTAAAAATTGTATTTATTTATTTATTTTTTTGTGAAAGTTACACCTGGTTGAGGAAAAACTGAATGGTGAAAATGCTTTAGTTCAAAAATGTGGAATTAGGTTCTTGAACAGGTTTATGGTAGAGTATTTCAAGGCTCTCTATAACTACCATACAGTTGTTAAGGAACATGTAATACCCAAAGGAAACACTGCTTTTTCTTACACCCCCCATTAGTCTTCAGTTCCAAACAGATGTGCATTGCTTGCTGTTTTCATTGTTTAATTAGTTTTTTTAAATCCTGATGCTATCACACTACAACATCTGACTTCATAATGTTTATTCCTTATCCACTACCCAGTCCCAGCTACAGTACCCATTGTGCTGTGAGCTCAGTTAAGGATAAGAGACTAGACCTTTGAATGTATCATTATTTTACATGCTATAATAGTTTCAGTTTTGTGCATGAGTCCAATAGGACTAACAACAACTTTACCATAACTGGACAACCTGTATAGTACTTCAGCTAAATAAAACACTCTCTGCAGCACCAACATGACAAATACCACTACAGTTTATAGTAAAATACCAAACCAGTTCTGTGTTGTACACTTATGTTCATCATCTTAAGCATACCATCTGCTTCTTAATCCAGTACAAGATATTCCATAGTTGCTCTTGATTATGATCATATTAGGACAGCACTGTGCGACTGCGGTTAGCCTTTCTACCTCACAGCACAGGGCTCCCCAATTAATTTTCTGGCTTGGTGCCTTCTGGACAGGGACTGCATGTTAGTGACGTGTGAGGAGACTACAGCATGCATAGAAATCCCCTGCAGTTACAAGACAAATACATGTAGAAAGTGAACAGGTGATCCCACAAATTCCATGAAATGTCCTGTCCAGAGATAGCTTCTCTGCTTTTGTGCCAGAATAGGCCTCCAAGGAGTCTAAACTAGACAATGTATCAGAAAATGAAAATTAGTATTCTCTTATCAACTATGTCATATGATTGTTTTTGGATAGACTTTGACATTTATTTGGCATTTTCCATTTTAAAACTGAGTCTTAGTTGTATTTTTGCTACCATGAGATTTATTTCAGGTCTATATTGGATCCACGAATGTTCACAATGTCAAATCGAACATTGTCGACACGTGAACAGCGAAACTGCAGAACATTGAAGTGGTAAACGGAAATCTCTGTAAGGGGAGATTTCCATTTACCACAATGTAGTGTGGTCTCAGAGTTGGTATATTTACGTAGCGGGGGGTGTGGGGGTGCAGCGGGGCTTGCCCCCTGTTTACAGCAAGTAGTTTTGTTTCTTGACATTTTTTAATGTTTATATTAGGTATTTGATGTTACTGGACTTCGACGATATGGTGTCGATCATATCATATTTGAAGTTCAGTAACTTCGAGTATCCAGTATAGACCCACTATTTTCTGCTATCAGCAACAGAGTGTAGATCAGCACTGAGATTCCATTTATTTTAACTACAAAATATATAGAAAACCTCAAACACAACAGCATAGGTAAACACTGAAACTAAAGAGTTCATGAAATACGCTACAAGTGCACGGGGAGCAATGTTATTGTTGTACTTGAGTACAACAGTGTGCCATGGTATACGTGTAGTGATGGTTTCTGAAGAGTCCAACTATAAGCACGATAAAGCAATATAAATAAAGTAATTATATTGCAGCATTTCTGTTCGGTAGTTTGTAAATCTGCTGTCTGTTTTGATCATTTTCGTTTTATGCCTTTATTAGAGCCATTAATAATGTGGTTAAATTTACATATGATTACTGCCATTTGTTACTTTGTTATTCTCTGATGATAATGGTGGCACACTATTAATAATGATCTTATTTGTTAACGAAGTAGGCCCACTGGACACATAATCTATTTTCAGGGATAACCTTGAGCAATGTATGGTTATGTGACTTGCTCAAGGTCCCACACCAGGCAAACTAGGACTGTGGGAATCAAACACTGTACCACAGGAACCTTTGCACCAGCTGCCACTTTAAATATCCTCTCATACCTAGCTCTGCAGCATAAATCTCTTACAAATAAACATCACATTTTCACCATTTAATAGTGCATTTAAATATTGAGAGCAGCAATAGAGTTTATAACAGTGTGCAGGTGTTTGCATTCACTTGTGTATAACCACAATGACTCAGTGCTGTAATCTGACATTGTAGTGTCATCTTAAGTTTGTTATTTTGGTATTTGTGGTGATTGCATTTTATTGACACTGGAGAGTCATGCTTACTGTACACTTGCTCTTCTGTTGACTGTTCAAAAAGTAACAAAATCAATACTTGTACTACACCATTTGGTATACTGGTATAGTTTATTGAAAAAATTGATTATCAAGATTACTGAGAACTAGATTAAATAGATACACAACACGTATTACAGGCTAACCTCTTGTAATTTCTGTCACAGGATGGTGTCCTTCATTTTAGGGACACATATCCTCTACAACAATGTGCCTTTTATACTACACATGCATGCGATTGTGTACTTGTGTAACAAAATACTTTTTTTACACTTCCTGGATAGAGGTTTAGGAGCAACCCATTTTTCCCCTATCAGAACTTGGCCATCATGTTCTGCTTTTGTTTTGGCACAGAATAAGCTCAAATATTGTTTTGTTTATCAAGCTACTGTTCTCAGCCATGGAGATATGTCTGCAGTTAGCTGAACAAAGTAATTATTTATGTAATGTACACTGTGCAGTGATGAACTGCCAAAGCATCCTGCCTATACCAATGAACTGTCCAGATTCACAGACTGTCCTGTTGTTTTAGCAACTTTCTATATTTATAGGAACAATAGTTAAACTCTGTCCTTATTTTAGGCTTTGCCCAGATTTATTGTGTTAAGAGGTTGATATGTATGATTCTGCCTGCTACAAATAGTCTTGCCCAATATCGTATGAATGACATGAAAGTCATACCCTAACTAGAAGTCTGCTGGCTCCACAGATGACGCTGAATCAACTAGCAAACCATATACTAGTGGAGCTGGTCATTTAAGGTGAGAATGAGTAGTTAACCAAGGCTCATCCATCCTGGGAGGGCTGACACAATACATTAAGTTGCAGTACTACCCACTTATGGAGGCTGCATGATGAGATGGTGCAGAATATGCCCATTCCTGAAGGTGCATGCAATGAGATGGTGCAGAATATGCCCATTCCTGAAGGTGCATGCAATGAGATGGTGCAGAATAATCCCATTCCTGAAGGTGCATGCATTGAAGACAGGGATGAGCATGAGGAGTTGTCCATGTATGGCACCTGAGCTTGAGAATAGGTGCACATATGCAGGTCCTGCCCTTGTAAACACTTCACTAATCAGGTTTCCTGTAGGGAAATAGATGATAGGACATAAGTATAACCTTGATAGCTGCCTCCCATGATATGTTGTTGCCCAAGTAGAATGAATAGGTTAGTCTGAGAGACCTGATGGTCATCTGGCACTGGGAAAAAAGACCATAGGTAAAATGCACTGATTAGAATTTTATTAAAATCCATACAAATAATTATTCTAATAATATCAGAGAATATCCTGGATGGGACCTGACTGAGCTGAAGCAGCTCAGCTGAGAGCTTATTAGACTGAGGATCTTAAGGTCCCTGGTTCAGTCCTGTGCTTTGGCAGAGTTAGCTGACCACTAACCCCTGAAAGCCTCCATGAGGAGTGCATTTTACCTATGGTCTTTTTATCAACAGGAAAGCTCTGAGGAGCTTAGTGTCCACAACACTCTTTCTTCAGCTTAGCTTAGAATGAATAATGCTTTCCCCACCAACATTAATATTCTCCAAGAGGGGCTGATACAGACAAATGACTGGTGTCAGAGCTATGGACTAACGCTAAATGCCAAGAAATGCTTATCAGTTTCCTTTCAGAAGACAGTCAACCCTGGTAACTATCATATTGACAACTAACCCTAAGAGTTGACGCAGTAGTCTGGTACTTGGGGGCACATATAGACAGAAGGTGTCTATAGTGGTGAGGAAATCATTCATTCTGTTGTGCAGCTTATAAACAAATGCATGTCATCTATGTCCAAGAATATCATCATTCCAATGTATTCAGTACTCATCAGGCCTATCACTGAGTATAGTGCTCTGTTTTGGTTTGTACCTATCCAGGCACATCCCACAATTAAAAGAATACAAGACCTAAATAACATGTGCTATATAAACTGCTTCAAAGCTATATCCCTTTATTCTGCTTCCTACAGGTTATTTATGCCTGGCATACAAGGCATCTTTAGACCCCATTGTGATGGTCCTCCTGCAAAACAAACAGCACCAGGATTACCTGTTCTAAAGACTTAAACCTTTCCTATGATATTAATAGGACTTGATGGAGAGAGAGGTATGTATCCCAGAGACAACATAATCTCTGGAACAAGCTCCCCATTCATGTGAAGCAGAGTTCCTCCCTAACCCACTTCAAGTGTAACTTGGATGACAGGTTGGGGACCAGAAATTCACCTCTGTTTGGCACCTATGTCTCTAATAGACACAGGCAGCCAGTAAATGGTTCATCTCCCAGGCCCCTGCTTACACTGCCAAGAGTACCAAGACTTGTCAAAGGTTTGTGGTGCATGGCTAGGCTTAAAAAGGCTCCAGTGGTTGTCAGCCTAGTACATACCTATGAATCCAAGACTAAAATAATATTTTGCACTAAAATATTAGTTTATGAATGATTTATTTATTTTTTATTAAAGGTCTCACAAGGGGTCTGTTTGCTGAGGCTGCCATAACTCTCTGCCTTCAGTTTTTCAAATGTTGAAAATTTCCTCAAATGCAGAAAAAGAAGGAAAAATGTGGAACATTTATCAATAGCTTTACCAGAAAGTTCATAATAGGAATAAAACACTTTGTTCTGTGCTTTCAATATGGTTTATTGGTGAAACACTGTGATTCATTATTACTTACTCTTCAGTTTTGCTTAGAAAGTTTAAGACTGGATGTGCAATAAAAGTTTGCAGTGTGGAAAAGGAAATTTTTTTTTATGAAGCAAAATGTGGGGCTTTTCTGCAACATGAGGTACAGTTGAGAGGTATGGAACTTTGTTTGTTGACCACAAAACATGGTCAAAGTACAGTGCAAAACATTATGTGTACAGAGCTCTGAAAATGCAAAGTACCAGAAGTGTCATTTGTATAGTAAGATCAGGACTGCAGTACCTCAGAAAATTCCACTCTGAGGCAAAATTCTCTCTCCATTAGTATATAAGTAGTAAGGCTGTGGCAAGCACAGCCCATTAGTTGTATATATGAGGGTGCATGGTACTTACAAAGTATTGAAATGACCTTTGACTTTCAATCTTATTCTGGTAGTTGCAGTTTTGTAAGTACACTTTTTTGTGTTGATCACTGTTGGGTTATGTTTTAATCATGGCATCAAGCAGACATGCAAATGTAACTGGGAGGCACAGCTTAAGAGTGGATCAAAAACTACTGATGGGTAGGAAATCATTCATGGACAGGTGCTGCAGATAAGTTGTTCATACAAGAATATAATATTGATATCTGGATCTACTCTGTAGAGTTCATTCTTTGTGTCTATAACTGACATTATTAAAATTTTTGAATATAAATCTTATTTCCATATAAATGTCATGCCAATTAATAAACTGAGCACTTTGGATGAGAATGTGAGAATAGAATGGGTTATTCAGGAAGGCATGAAAAAAAAATTAATAAGGCAATCAGTATTTTAGTTTAGAAGTGACCAGAAGTCCCCTTGAGCTTTGACTTGTACAATACTATTCACAAAGTACATTTTCTGACAGCCTTATATAGATCATGAGACCTTTACTTCACTGACATAAAAAACAGATTTTTTTTCAGAATTAGTTTAAATAAGTGGGATTGTGTGTTCATGTTTTTGAAGGTTAACTATTTTGTTTTTGCCATTGTGTGTTTTAAAGCATGGCCATCACTTCCAGTTTGCTACAAAGTGTTTGCATCTTTAATGATAGGTTTAGTGCTTTTGTCCTGATAGGATATAAAACTTCATCAGAACTAAAAGGTGTTCTGCTCTACCAACAGTTAAGTAGGTAGCATGTCATGTGACTTAAAAAAGCATCACTATTAAAAGAGCCAGTAAATGAAAAATCTAAAAATTTCTATACAAAGATGGACAAAATACCCATAATTGACTTTTGACCTAGGAAGCACTAGGGCTAGGATAGAGTTAAGCTTGAGCAGATGATAGCCAGCTCACCTACCTTGGGCAAAAGGCATGGGGTGTTGTGGAACTATGCTGTAATGGAGTATGGGGCTAGCAGCATTAGTATCTCACATGTGCACAGAGGGGAAGGTGGGTACTGATGAGTCATAGGTGCATGCTTTAGCTTTGCAAGCCTCTCTTCTCAGAGGAAGTATAGTGCATATAAAAAATACATGTAGTTATGAGCATAAGGTGCAGGGTCAGGATGCCTTGATTCCTGTTTTACTCCATGAAGATGGTTGAATGCTCCAGCTATTGAAATGTCAGGCTGACATTCTTGTCCAGGTGATAATCTGCAAGGGATCAGTGTGTTTCTTCCCCCCAACCCCACACTAGACCAGATGGTTATATTGGACAAAGGGTCCAAAAAAAATAGTTAAAATCTTCAGTAGATTCAAGTAAAGGGAACAATCACATGGGTAAGATGCCTTTAGCTTTTTGGGACTCAGTAGTTATAACCAATGTCAGATCCAGCACCAGGTGACCTAGGCAGTTTCCTAAGACCCACTTGCTGGGACGGGCCTACTGGCCAGGGGGCTTGCACAATTACTTTTTAATTAAAAAAAAAAAAAAAAAAAAAAAAAATATATATATATATCTTCTTTAAGGGCATTTGTCATTATGAATGCCCTCTGTGTGCAACACAGATTTACTTACCATCATGTGTCACAAACCTGCTGCTGATTGCCTCTTCTATTCTCTGGCCATGCATAGAATTTAAACACACAGCATTTCTGCTAACTACTTCTGTCTGTGGAATAAAGCTCAGACATTATCAGCAGGGTTCTTTCCTTCTAGAAATGTATGTATTTGTATGTATGTATGAGTGAGTTTCAAGGAACTGTGATCTTCAAGGGAAGAGAGATTTACTGCTGCTCATGCTAAGTTTGTTTTCAATGTGCAACTGTTTAGCAAATGGTCATTACTGTTTGTGCTACAGAATTTGAAAGCAGTTTTAGTAACACAACATGCAGCATACTTGCTTTTGATTTAGAAGGCTGTAGGTTCTACTCCCACACCATGTAGACTGATTTCTGACAGTGTGTTGTACTTTAAGGGGCAGGGGGTGCTGCAGTTCTTAAGTGTGTCCTCCTTTGGTTGAGATGCCTAGTAACTATGAACCTGTTGTTGGTTTACCATCCATTCCCTATTGCAATATTACCAGCTTCCATTTTTTTCAATGTAAAATAGGCATTTTATTCTTCAAGGACAACAGGCATTGAATTTGTAGATGAAATGCATGGAAATAGAAAGTTATTTGCTAGTTTCAAAGTCTTCTTTAGTTACAGAGCTCTTTAATGTGGAATTATTCAAATGACTTTTACTTCTGTAAAGACTGTGCATATTGACTAATATTGGTGGTTTATTCTGATAGAAGGTTGAGTGGCCTTTTATGGTAGAAATGCTCTGTAATGGGTTTTCCATTACTGATTCATATGTTCTGTTTCACTGCTTACTGAAAAAATGTTCAAAACTACAAATTTAAAACACACTCTAACATGTGATGCTGTATTATACAAGGAATATAATTTAATATAATCAGGAAGGTGAATCAAAGAACACATGCATGTATGCATAGTCCTAAAAATGTGTGCAAGGGGCCTGTGGTTTGAAAACAGCCCAAAGATAAACTTAATGTCCCATTGGCCAGATGCATTTTCTTTGAATGTGAGTTTCAATGCCATTTCAATGAATGTGAGTTTCAAGGGCAGAGAAGTTTACTGTCAATGCTAAGTCTATCTTCATTGTGAGACTGTATTGTTTTGTTTAGCAAATGTCTATCAGTGTTTGCGTTATAAAATTTGAAATCAAAGTTTTAAATTAAATCCAAATATGTGTAATCAGTGTAGGCGTAAAGAAGAAAGTAGTATGCACACTGACAGGCTTGAACAGTGTTTAGGGTAACTGGGGAGAAATAGCCCAGTAATGCAATACTGAAATGGCTGGGGGGTGGTTAGCTGCCATCATGACGTTGCTTTGTGTATGTGTGGGGGGGGTGATCCATTACATCGCCCACATTTGACCATGATCAGGCTCTATTTGTAACTGTGGCATCTTAAGATAGTATTGAAGATTGCAGTCCTTTTTATTATCTGCGCATGCTTAGCATCTGTACATCTTGTCTAATTTTTGTTGTGATTCATCTAATGATTATAAAATGTTCTTTTAATAGTTGCACACCAACTTTTGTCACCCATAATCAAGATCACATGACCTTAGATATGTTCCTGTTCTCCAGTAAATCCATCTGTCAACATCAATAGCTCTAATGAAGTACATTAAATTAACTCTTTTCTCTGTTTTTTTTAATGCATATTTCTGAACAGTATTCTGCATTTCTTTTGAAAGCAGGAAGAATTATGTGCTATTTAGTATTTACATTTTATAGCTAATTTGATATCCATAAGTTTGGCTGGATGCTCTTACTTTTCAAGGGCCTTTGTTCTTGTTTTCGTTGTCTGCAGGTTGAGAGGTATGCCAAATACTATTTATGTGTCTGTTATAATGAGTTCTAACCCTGTTTTACTTTTATGTTTCCTATAACTAACTGACGGACTGTAATTTACTGAAAAATCATTATGTTTAACATGCATCTCTGCTCAATGCTTCTTCCAGGCATGTCATATTTGTTATTGCTGAAATAAAGGTCATTTGTGTTATTTGCATATTGTTCAAATTAATTGCTTAATTTAAGTTAAAGGCAAAAGAAAAGTCAAACACCAAGTTCCAGAGTATCTGTTTTCCTGTTATTTACTTGATGTGAAACCTTTATAAATTAAAATGACCAGTGCTGAAAACTTAACGGACATGTACAGTATATACATTATCTCTGACACAGAAAATCAATTTATGGAGTATGAAAATACAAGGTGATTCTTGAAATATTGTAAATTTTATGATGACATGTAGGTTGTACAGACACACACAAAGGTATACAAAATGTATACTGGTCTGACTGGGTGTACAGTTAAGAGGAAATAAGGACTTTTTTTCAGTACATCACTTTTTAGAACTGCTAATCAGAAATTATCTAGAAAATGTCAGTATGGTTGCACATTTTCTGTTGGATGTGTGCTAAGGTGTCATATATTTGCACCTGTAAAATGCAAACAAGAATGAGGGAAGCAGAAGAAGGTCTCACTTTGTGGTCTTTCTGCAATGAATTACTAAACAGGTTAGCCTTCTTCTATCCCACCTTGGCAGTATGTTTCTGCCTCATTGCAAATGCATGAAAACATGTGACTTCTGCTATTGAACTTCCTGGTGTCACACAATAGGCTGGAAGGATGTGCCCAGGCTCTGTACATCTCAGTTCTTTCCTGTTAATCACACAGTTTGGATCTCTGTCCTAGCATGCATTATGGAAAAGATTCCAGGATTAATGCCTAGAAGGCCAACATTTTCAAAACAGTCCTGCGGTCACTACACTAGGAGCCAGGATCTACAACAACACTATCTCCAATGTTATACTGAGAAGCAAAACATTAGACATGACCAGTAATGTCAGGGATTCAACCTACAGCAGTGGTTGAGGGATCCCAAAAGTTGCAGCACAGCAAACACTATAACTAAGGAATTAAAGCCTCATATGCAGATAAACAGAAGATGCTGATATGATAGAATCATCTCCCAGTGCATCCAGAGCATACATCCTTTCCAGAATAAATTATATATTCATACTAATTCTTGCTACCTTTAAGGTGAATCTTGATAACTGGATTGGTAGCTACAAATTCTTCCCAGGTCTACCTTGCATTACCTGCTTGGAAACAAGAGGATATGTGCTTTTAAGACTAAAATGGGCCTTGGGCTGATTTTCATTGTACAGCCCATGAGATGCAGGGAAAACAAGTTTAAAGGAGAAGAGCTTTGATCAATAATTGTTCATATCCTGCATTTTCTGTTTTTTTTTTTCCAACCTCTGTTTTGGGGCACTGCAAAATGAGTCTCAGCATTCAGCAGGGAGCCATTTATTTGTGGAGCAATCTTAATGACATTATTAAAACCATGTTGAAAGGATTTAATATATTAACATAGTTTGTTCCTGATTGGAGAAGTAAGACATTATATGCTTAAAGGGTTATGCTTAAATCAGATAAATCACTTTTTATTTTATTACTGAGTGTGGCGAACAGCATGGAGCCAAAACAAATGAGCTATGTTGAACACTTGTATTTAGTAACTATACTTTTTTTAATTGATTGGCAAATCTGACCACAATGCAGTATATGAACCATAATATAAGGCCAATGCCTAAGGGTTAGTCCTCATAGCAACCTTCCCGTGATATTAAAAATAGTACTGGAAACAAGACTAGGTATTTAATTGGAAAAGAAGCATCTTAGGAGAGGAGATGGGAAATAGAGATTCTGTAAAAGAAAATATGATATTATGGTATATGTGTGCATAAGTGTACTGCAATTATTCATTTGTTCTTCCGTCTATTTATTAGAGCAGGTAGAGGAAATGGACCAAATTTTATTTATTTATTTATTTAATATTTGTTGACTGGGAAAGTCTGACTAGAACAGAGTCTATATTCAGCGGAGGCCTGGGGAGAAATGCTCTAGACGCATGTCTTTGGAATGTGGGTGGTAATCTGAGTACCCAGACGAAACCCCCATGAACACAGGGAGGACTTGCATACTACACACAGAAGGCACCCCAACCAAGAATCGAACTGAAGAACCTCTTGCTGTGAGGCAACAATGTTAACCACTGCACCACCCTTTATTAGACTTGACTTAATTAGTTTTCAAAAAAAATGGCAACGCAATAACACTGTGATACTAATACAGCAATGAGTAGATATATGTACAAGTGAAACAGGAGTTTACTAACAGATAAAATAATCAGCTAAGGAGTGGGCAGGAAGTAGACTTGAAAGAAAGAGAGATTTCAAGGGACAGTGGTCAAAGTTCAGGATTCCATACATAAGACAGCAAAAATAGATAATGGAATGAAGGTACCAAAAAGGGGAGTACAACGACGTTCATTTTTGGAATAATTATATGCCAGATATTTTGCAGTTTCGAGGCAGATTCAGGCTGAACACAGATACTTAAAAGTATATATATATATATATATATATATATATATATATATATATATATATATATATATATATATATACTCACACACACACACACATACACACACACATATATATATATATATATATATATATATATATATATATCTATAGATATGAGTTTAATTCTTAATTTCGAAATTCCACAATCCCAACGTCCAATATATCAAACTCAGAACCTCGAGATTGTGGAATCTCAAAATTAAAATGAAGACATCAAAAACATGCTTTTGCAGGGGGAAGCCTCCCTTTTCCCCCTACACCCCCTGCAACGTAAATATACTAATGCCAAGATAAGTCTACAGTGAAGAGAATGGTAACGGAGATTGCTCTACAGTGCAGAACGGGAACGTTGCCGTTCTCTTCACTGTAGTGCGATCTCAGAGTTAGTATATTTAAGTTGCAGGGTGTGGGGGGTGCAGTTTTTTCTGTGGATCCCAAAACATCGGACCTGGAACTCCTTAGAAAGATGGAGTTACCATGCTGGAGAATGGACTTTTTTTTTTTGCTGCTCAACTTAGAATTGAAGGTTGCTAACTCGGGGATGATTGACGCTATGTGCTAGATATGAGCCATGCATCGCCATGACTACTCTACCAGTCAACAATGACTGCAGGTTAGTGAAGTTTGCTGATGAATTCAAGGTAGCCAGTGCAGTAACTTCCTGCTCTGATCAAAAACTCGTATAAAGTCATCTGGAACAGCTTTCTAGATGGAGTAATGAAAACAGGGTCTCCTTTAATTGTAAAATGTGTACAGTAGTCCATATAGGAAATTCAAGTAATGAATATCTCTGTGCCTTAGGAAATCAGATAACTTCTAAATATAATCATGATGTTTATTTGGGTATTATAATATCAGAAGACTTTAGCTTAGCTAGACATATAAATAAACAGCTAAGAAAATGCTGTGATTTAATAAGGACTCTCATTTGCTTATAGATGTTCGACTGTATTATTCCTTTGTATAAGACAGTGATAAGATCCAAATGAAAACATAGAGATGGATTCTGGTCATATAACGAGTGGCATAAAAAAAAAGACTTGAGCATGTTCAAAACTAATTTACAAAGTATATCTGTTTGCTTAAGACCTTGAGTTAAGAAAATTGGAGAAACCTAGATCTTTAGTCTGTTCACTGAAAGCTAGTTTTGGGTGACCTTATATTGGTGTATAAGAGCTTACATGATGATTAATTATCATAACCTTAGATATTACTTTTAACTCTCTTTCCACTTCAACCAGGAATAATAACCTGCTTGTATATTATAACTAGACTAATATGTTCAATATATCTGAATCATTTAATGTTTGAGCTGCTAGGCAGTGAAATAAAATGCCAACATTTATAAAACCCTCTGATTGTCTTGGGATTTTGAAAAATAGGCTTGGTGTTTGGTTTGGTGATAAGGTTTATTGGACTTAAACTAGATGGAGATTGGCTTCAGATGATCCTGTTTAAGGTTTTAGTTATATTTCTACACTGAAAGACTGAATATACATATTATTTCCAAAAATCAGTAATAAAGAGTTCATGACTCTAATGTTTATAAAACACGGATCATGCTCTCATTAACATCGATACATGTGCAGTATGTAACAGCCTGCTATGGAATTTCTTACATTTGGAGATAAATGTGACTTAGAATTGGTACAAGATCCATAATCATTATTAATTTTACTAGTTTTGGTTTGAATCGATTCTGTTAATGATGACAGTCTACATCTACAAAAGCTGTAGATTTTCTCTTGTCATGGCAAATCTGTAATTGTGTTATATCACAATTTTAGCTGATAGCTTTCTTACTCTGCATACGTGCCTCTCAGCAGTAATAGCAAGTTTATTCATGCAATGCTCCTCATTTGTATATGAACTACACACCAGCTGCCTAATTGTTGCACAATACCGTGGTTTTTGAAACACTAGTGCACACTAGCCTTTTAGTGCCATGCTGGTCTTTTCCTTGCATTTTACAGTGCACAAGTTGTGTATAATGTGGACAGCATCACTGAATTTGTTCCATCATTATCTGCTGTGATATTTTTACAGATCACCAGTGCCAAGTTTAAGACTGAAATGTGCCATCCCAGTATCTCCCAGTCACAAAAAGTATCAAAAAAGGTAAACATATTCATTAACACTTAAACGCTCAGCTCAAGATCTTACACTGGTGACTTTACATTTAACCTACATATTTTTCAAAAATCTGTACTGAAACATATATTACACCATCAGTGCTCATGTGATGACAAAACAGACCACATTTTTACAATTTTTACAGGCTGAAAGTTTCTCATACCAGGTTTTCATCTTAGCTCATTTAAGGTCTGTAACACTGCATATATGATACCCATAATGAGAACTAATGAAAATGAACACTTCACACTATATTTTGTATTTCTTGTCCATCTGTCCATTAGGGATGTGTACTAAATAATTGCCCATGACTTGGCTGTTGTACCAATGTGGACTGTTGTTCTAAAACAGCACTGTAGTGACAGAGGCATTCTCTTACAGTTCAGATACTGATGCAGCTTTTGAAGATTTCAGAAGAGGCGTGACTACTGCTACCAGTATTAGTCGGTAACATTCTAAAGAGGCTCATCTAAGCTTTGACTTCAGCTGTATATTATCGAATACAAAATTATATAAATAACACCACTGTCAACTGACACTCTGTGCAAGTACAACAAAAGAACCCTAAACTCAAGTTCTGCTTTGTGTTATGAAAGCTTGGAGCTTAGAGTTTTTAACACTGTAATCATATGCAACAAAATTTTGATTGCAAACGTATCAAACACTGTAAGACTGCACACTGTAAAGCCATAGTTTATCCTTAATTCAGAGAACTGACAATGAACTGTAAACAACGATGCTTCATTATTGGGTATAAAACATTCCATTCCCATTCCAGTTTCTCCTAGCCTTAATGAGAGCAACAGAGTAGCTGCTTCCTTGTAGTACTTTTTTGTTATTGAAGTATTTTGTTGTTATTGATGAACATGCCAACACTGTGGCATGGCATTTGTTATATCTGAGAGTCAACTGAGTTTCCATGGTCAGAGTAAAGTAAGCAGCAGTCTCTGCAAGCTTTCATTCTATCAACTGATCAACTTCTGTAATCCACTCCTTGTTGAACAATATCCTTCATCAATTGTGGGTGTAACTCTTGAGCCTTTTAGGTTTTCAGGAAAAGTATGACCTACGCTGATACATTATTACCATTAGCATGTCATACATTTCCTGGCAAAGTTTCCATTCCGGTATGTCTTAGACCCATACATTTCATGTATTTTTCTAAATGTTACTTTAAGTGCTTCACATTTTAATGCTGAAAAGGACTTAAACAGTCTAATAAAATGCAAAATGAAAATCTATGCTATTATTACTGCAAATATATATTTAGGATAAACATTCTGAGAACCTAACTAGGAACTGTGGAAACATTTGCCAAACCATAGATTATATCCCACCTTTGACAGACGTGACAAAGACTTTATCTTGAGCAATATTAATATTTCTTACCACGTGGAAGCTGAATATTTGTGATTCTCCCCAAAAAAAGGATTGGGAATTATGTAACAGTAGGCTGTCTTAGTAGTCCCTCAGTTTTGGATTGGTTAAAGCTGGTATGGACACATATCTCTGGCCTTTATTCTGATGCTGGTCCCAGTACCACCTCAAAGGCCAACCCACAGACTGATGTGAACATTTGATACTGAAAATTACCAATGTCTTAAGATGGTGAATCTGATTTATGACCTCCTCGAACCCATGCCATTGGTACTAAATGCCTCTCATGGTCTTTGTCTGATTCAGGCTGACTCTGAGCGCGTTCTGGTTTAGGGTTTGTAGAGGGAGGATCAGGTTGCTGTACAGACATTGTCCTACGTAAATGAGTCCTTTTTCTTAAAAATTCAGGCTGGGCATGTAGTCCAAAACTTCCTTTCCGCAGAATCATACGAGTGTTTGTCTTCTTAAGACGTGAATGATGCTGGAATTCTAGGTTAGCTAGATGTGCTGCATAACCTTCACTCAGAAACTGAAAAATAAAAAAAATAAAAAACATAATGTCTGTATCATGCAACATGATAGGTTATTTAATTCATCCTCATAAAGAACAATGTCCAGAAATAAGATTTGCTTTTTATCCCTTTGATTAACAAACTTAAATCCAAATCTGATGTTCTGCATATATTAAAAAACATATCAATCATGTCCTGGTCTTTTGCTCTTCTAAGAAATAAAAAAAATCATCTATATACCTACAATAACAGATTATTTTGAAACCATTTCATTGATATGGAGATTTATATATATATATATATATATATATATATATATATATATATATATATATATATATATATGTATGTATATATATAAAACATCTCCATATCAATGAAATGGTTTCAAAATAATCTCTTATTGTAGGTATATAGATGATTGTTTCTATTTCATAGAAGAGCAAAAGACCACACACACACACACACACCACACCACACACACACACACACACACACACACACACATATATATATATACATATACATATACATATATATATATATATATATATATATATATATATATATATATATAGGGTCTACTTCAGCAGACCAACCACTCACCTGACACCCAGTTGCCCAAGGCGACAAGAAAGACATCTGGAAGACCGACGTTTCACGTGAAGTAAGCAGCCACTTGGCCATCCCGATAAAATTAACTAAAGTAAGTAAAACTAAAGCCAACCCACACCCCTCTAACTAAATTTACCAACTCTGAGGATGCACTACTGCAGGGGTAAGGGGCAAAGTTCAACAGGATAGCCAAGTGGTTACTTACCTCATGTGAAATGTTGGTCTTCCGGATGTCAGTCTTGTCATCTTCGGTAACTGGTTGTCGGGTAAGTGAGCGGTCAGTCCACTGAAGTAGACCAATATATATATATATATATATATATATATATATATATATATATATATATATATATATATGTATAGGCCCCTGTCAATATACCTCTCAGTTACTATATAACTCCCCTAAGTCATTTTATAAGTGAAGGTATGGGCAATTCCCTAGAAGTGCCATGAAAATCGATGATTCAGCACTCAAGGTATAATTTTAAATGCTCTATGAAAGTTCTTTTGCGTTATAGCACTGGATATATAATTTGATTGTTACGGACCTGACCTATTGCTCTAAAGCTACAGAGCCACATGTGCAAACATTCTGCTGGCACTGTAAAATGGTTGCGCTATCAGTTTCTAGGAAGCCTTCAGGCTGTGCCCTAAAATTCATGCCCCATATCACTGTGAGCATCTGTTGCAACTGGTATTACTAGTTTTGCCCCATGTACAAATCCCAGTTATACCTCTTAACTTCTATGCATGAGGATTCTAACAAATGCAAAAATATCGGGAAGGCAAAGGCCCAAAACCATGGACAGATTTTAAATATTGCTGTTACAAACTTAGAAATTGTTAGAATAGCATATGTTATATTATCATGCAATATTTGCTATTATAACAACTTTCGAAGAATAGCATATTTTGTAATAGTGGACATTTTGTTGAGGATAGACCAAGAATATGAGGGAACAATCTGCTAAATTCTGGTCAGCTGAGAGGTATCATCCCAATTCCTTCACCAGTAGCTTAGCAAGGTTGAAGTGAGAGGGGTAACTGCCTGGGCATAAAGTGTTGGGAGTGAGATCAGCCAATCCCTATTGATCTTTAATTCAGCTGGTATTGCATTTGCAGTCAAACCTGGGCACTGTGTGTACTCTGTGTGTGTTCTAAACTGTAGCAGCTACAGTTAAAAAATACATATATAGATTTTTTTACTTTTAAACTAAAACTTGAGTGCTGTAGCACTCCATTCAAGCAGGGAATAAAGTGTAGCAGCTGTTTGCTGCATTTATAATAAGCAGTTTTCTACAGTTTAGATAGAATAATTATTTGTAAAACTAAAATATTAGCACCATAGTGTTCCTTGCAGGCAGGCTATAAACTGTAGCAACTGTTTGCTACATTTGTAGCAAGCATTTTGCTACAGTTTAAAAAGAAATAATGATTTTTTTTAACTAAAACATGAGCGCTGTAGTGTTCTATGCATTCAGGGTATAAACTGTAGCAACAGTTTGCTACACTGGTAGCAAACAGTTTGCTACAGTTTAAAAGAAAAAATTTATTTTTAATAAAAATACATTAAAGGAGGGTTGGGGTTAAGCACAGAAATGGGATGTGAACATGCCTCTCAAAGTCTTAATGCAAGAAATCTGGACAAAACCCAACAAAATAGGGGACAAAGGCTCAAAAATAAGGACATGTTTTAAATATTGCTCTTAATAATTTAGAAAGTTGCTAGAGTAACAGAGTTTGTTTTAACATACATTTTATGAAGGATTTTAAGTATGAAACTCATATGTATGTCATTATTTAGTGACTTCAGTCCTCGGATAATCCCAGTAATTTGTCAAAAGAAAACAAATTTTATGAGGAACGTAGTAAAAATATGAGCCAATAATCTGGACAGTTTATGTTATGCTATACAGACAGGGCAGTTTCTTTTAATGATCTTTTGAATTATTTTTTTTCCTGTAAAAATTTTTAAGTTTGAAGTGATTGGCTTTATTAAGAGTATGCATTTTATCGGCATCAGCCTGTGACAGATCAAATGACTCATTTTTTAGTTTTCTCATCAGCCATTTGAATACTTTGTAATATACACTAGTTGATTCCCTCGTCATAAATTGTTTTTCCAGCACTGATGCATAAGTCAAAGGTGATTGGTTCATAATGATGGTGTGTGCCTTATTTTGCACTGGTGACTGTTCGATTGAGCACTTCCCTGATCATTGGCTATATGGTTTCAGGTCCCATTCAGTGCTGGTGCTTTAGGTTGAATGAGGTGCCACTATTGCCTCTTTGATTAATTTTAATTTTACTTCATAACAAGATATGTCATTAGTAAGGAGGAAGTTGATTTGACTGGATGGTTTATTTTAATGATTAATTGCTAGCTTTTTAAATAGGTGTGCTGTTCAAGAATGTTTTCTGATGGTCTGATGAAACGACTGTCATTGAGAAAGCACATACCTCAATTTTATTTGTTTTATTTATTGTAATAAATGTTATTTGCTTTAATTGCGCCGTATTTTGGTGATTCCTGATTTTTTTCTGTATTTTGTTGGATGCTTACATGGGAACACCATTAGTTCTTGATGGAAATTTTACTCTGATTTAATTTTGCTTGCTGACATTGAGATGGATTTTAATCCAGGACCGTCTTCCGTGGTGAAGAATCTTGACCATTTCTTTAAGGTGGTCACAATGGATGGAAGTGATTTGTTGGTATATATGAACTTGTTGATCGAACCATGGCCTAAGGAGAATAGTACTGATATGGTGACCCTGAAGATGGGCATGAGAGACTTTGAAAATAATCTTTATCATTTGAAATGCCTCCAGTTATGTTTACACATGGAGGCTTGCCTTAATTTCAAAGTAGTGCCAAGAGGCTTGAGAGTTCTTAAGATGCCCACCTATGGACAGTAATATCCTGAACTCCTTGTTAAATGGCACAAGCTCAATTTGGAGGTAAGCCTGAATTACATCAGACTGTTGGCTGATTTTTTTCAAACCTGTTGAATTGAAGTTCTTGGAAGAAGTCAAACTGCAACAAATTCTCTTTAGCACAGCTGTCCCCGTTAAAGTTTTGAGACTTCCCTTAATGAGATGCTTGATGGTGTTGCCCTGTTGTTAGGACAGAAGAAGAAAAAGCTGAGTAGAGATATCCATGATTGTAAAAGTGGTCACGTGTTTTTTTTAGCTGAGGGCTGAGAGAGGTGATACTAACACTGTGAAACAGGACGCAGTCATCAGCATGCCTGCAGCTAAACCAATTCAAACCTCCATTCTCAATGAGGTGGATTTGCCTGTAGCCAATACCGATCCTTTGACTGAGTTACATTCAGACATACCATCTACCTCTACTACAACTGATGTTAGAAGAAAGACCTCCTCTACCACTGTCAGTCAGGTTTTTCCATCATTTCCACTACCCATACTCCAGGGATCCAGCAGAGTGAAGAAATACTCAGTGAGCAGGGGAGGTAGAAAAAGAAAGATTCTTTGGAAGCAGGCCATCACAAGACAATCAAGCGGATGTGGAAAATTATCAGGCGTCCTTAATTTGGAACACTTCTAGAAAGACCTTGACAGACCCCAAATCTGTTTTGAGTAAGGGTCTGTCTTTTACACCTAGTTAATGGACAGACCTTGTGGACACCATTACTTATTTAAGACTGTTTATCAGAAATGTGATGCTAAGAACTATGTTTAGTGAAAATAATAGTGTGGATTTTTTTAGAAAACCTAGTAGCTTTGTACCTCCCTTACAAATGACTTTAGAAGTGTTTGGAAAGTTATGTGAAAATGACCTGTTTGAGATCTAATATGTGTAGTTCCACCTTTTACAACCTTACTAAAGAGGAACGTATAGCCCTTTGCTAGTCACAGAATGATACAGATATTGTCATTAAGTCAGCAGATAAGGGGGGGGGGTTCTAAAGTTGTTATGGACTATGCTTTCTATGCTACATGTCTGAGCAATATGCTGTCAGACAGGTTCACATATGAAATTGAGAGTATGAGCTATTTTGTATGCACAGCCACCCAGGATTGTCTGTTGAGTGGAATTATTACTTTAGAACTCTATTTAACAGTGGAACATCCATTATTACCCATTTCCAGGGCCTTCCTAAAATTCATAAGCCCCCTGAATGCCCACCCTTCAGACCTATTGTGTCAGGGAAGGATTGACTGACTGAACCCTCTTCTATTTATGTGGACAAGCAGTTAAGGAGGGTACTTGATCTGTGCCATACTGCTCTTAAAGAGTCTAATCAGTTTCTAAATGATCTGTATCAGTTTGTGGATGGCCATACTCTATCTCTTCATTGTTTAATTGTCACGTTCAATGTTACATCTCTATTTACCATCATCCCCAATACAGAGGGACTAGAGTTGGTTAGGATGTTTTTAATGACACACAGTTAAATGGATGTTAAGCATATTGATTTGACTTGTCTTTTCATTGAAATTGTCCTAGAAAATAATGTGTTCCTGTTTGATCAAGTGTATTAGCTACAAAGGACCAGCATAGGTATGGACTTGTGCCAATACTACACCAATATGGTTCTGGCTCAATGGGAAAGCAGTTCTGTGCTTACCTCTAATTGGTTCCAGCCACAAGTTAAGTTTTGTCATTGGTATGTGAACGATGTATATTTGATCAGGGGTGGCTCTATTGAGATCTTGATGGATTTTGTGGCATTTTTACATACTACCACATCATTCTTAAAGTTTACGATGAATTATTCATAAAATAGCATTGAGTTTTTGGACATAAGGGCTAATAGGTCACCTGATATGTCCTTTTCCACCGGTCTCTTTAGGAAGCCTTGTAGGAGGAACACACATCTTTAACAATGTTTTGAAGGGTCAGGGCATGGATGTTTCTAGGTTGAATAAGAGCAAATTTGATTTTAGAAGAGACCTTAATTGCCTCCAATTATAGTTGGTGAGTGTTGAAATACAAAAAGCATGATCTGGGAGAGTTATGAAAAAGTAGGACTAAACCCTATTGTTCTGAACCTGTAGAATCTGAATCTGTCCATGTTAACTGTAATGGTGAACACCCCCCTCTTTCTTTATTTTATAGTAGTGAGGTTAGATTGGTCACTGAGGTTATTAGGAAACACTGGTCCATTTTATTAACTGATGATAAGATTAAACAGGTTGTTGGGGTTGAGCCACATTTCAGGTTTAAAAACAGGAAGTCCCTGAAAAGACTTGTTTGTTACAATAAAAGGGGCTCTAATCAAGATTCAGTGGAAATACAGATAGGCACTAGGGGCTGTCAAAGATGCAATTTTTGCTCTTTTGTCGAAACAAGTGGGGTATTTGTTCACCCTGACACTAATATTAGGTTTGAGTTTGATGTGTCAGCAGACTGTCAGACTAGAAATATTGTTTATTCAGCTTACTGTGTGGTCTGCAGATCATTCTGTGTTGGTAAAACAAACAGGACATTCATGGAAAGGATTAGACAGCATTTCTATAGGATATGTATACATGATGACTCTAACGCGTTAGCTAAACATGTAATTTAATGTGGTTCTACACACAAATTCAAGACCTTGGTTTTAGAAAAACTTGAATGAGATCCATGGTGATTTTTGCAACTCCACTGAAAAGGTGGAATTGAGTTGGATCATTAGACTTCGGGAGGATAGGGGATCAGGGTTAAAAAAGAAGATTCCCCTGAAACCCATGCTAAAGTCCCGCAATTTGTATAGATAGGTTTTTAACCACTGGCATTTTTATGCGCTTCATAATTTTAAGGTGGGCATTTTCATCTGTTTGACTATAGGCTATGTGTCTTGCAGACAACCTATTTTATGATCTATAGTCTATATTATGTGTCACTTGGGAATGCATTTCCAGCTACTGACTATCAATTTGAATGGGGAGAGCCTCCATTCCCCAGACTGGTTCCTGAATGTCTTGTTTTGGATATGATTGGCTCTTTATGGGGGTGTGGAAGATGTTCTCTATTGCCTGTTGAACATTTTGCAGTTTACACAGGCTGACCTTGTAGCTACAACTTCTTTTCTCCACCGTTAATGTTCAAGTCTGATGTGTTAGATTTTTAATAAGGGTGTGTGTTTTGCTTGCATTAGCCCTCTGTAGACTGACCAACTCCTCCTAGCTTGGGTGTTCTTATTTGCCTGAATGTAGGCTGTCTGATTTGTAGCTTAAAATCTATATTCTGTATAATTTGTCACTTGGAGATGTTTTTCCACCTATTGATCATTGATTTGAATGGGCTGTGTTTCCATCACTTTGACTTTTTTTTTAATGTTTTGTCTTAGTTATGACTAGCCCTTTATGAGGGGTGTGGAAGTTGTTTTCCATTGGCTATTGATTGAATTGCAGTTCTCTATTGGCCATTGAATGTTTTGTAGTTTATGCAGGTTCACTGTGTAGCTTCAGCCTTTTTTCTCCAGCATTAATATTTAAGTCTAATGTATTGGATTTTTAATAAGGGTGAGTATTTTGCTTGCATTAGCCTTCTGTAGATTGAGTGACTCACTTTGCTTGGGCATTCTCATCTGTCTGAATGTAGGCTGTCTGATCTGCAGCTTACGATCTATATATATTGTATTATATGTCGCTTGGAGATGTGTTTCCAGCTACTGATCATCGTTTTTAATGGGGAGGGTCTCCATCCCTTTAGTTTTTGGATGTTTTGTCTTAGTTATGATTTGCTTTTTATGTGGGGTGTGGAAGTTGTTTTCTATTGGCTACTGAATATTTGGCAGTTTAAACTGGTTGAACTCGCTGTTACAGCTTCTTTTCTCCAGTGTTAATGCTTAAGTCTGATGCAATTGATCTTTAATAAGGGTGTATGTTTTGTTTGTTTTAGCCTTTTGCAGATCAAGTGACACCCTTTGGTTGTTTTTGTATTGGGCACATGAATATTGTGTAGTATATGTTGGCTGGTTGTTTAGTTATAGGCTTTCTTTTCCAGCATTATGGCCAAGCCTTTAGTGTTCGGTTTCTAATGAGGGTGTGTGCTTTCTTTGTACTGATTATTAGTAGATCCTCCCCAATGCAAGATAGGTTGTCAACTGGGTAGATGCTAAATAATAGGACAGTTTCTTTTAATGATCTTTTGAATGAATTTTTCCAGTACAAATTTTTAAGTTTGATGTGATTGGCTTATTAAGAGTATGCATTTTATCAGCATAAGCCTGTGACAGATTGAGTGACTCTCCTAGGTTAGGTTTCTCATTGGCCATTTGAATACTTTGTAGTATATGCTGGTTGGTTCCCTAGTCATAGGTTCTTTTTCCAACATTGATGCACAAGTCAAATGGAACTGGTTTTAATGAGGGTGTGTGCCTTATTTGCACTGGCCATTGGTCGATTAAGTACTTCCCTCTGCTTGGCTATATGGTTTTAGGTCCTGTTCAGAGCTGGTGCATTAGGTTGAACGAGGTGTCACTATCACTTCTTTGATTGGTTTTAATTTTATATCGTAACAAGATAGGTTGTTAGCAAGGAGGACGTTGTTTTCACAGGACAGTTTCTTTAAATAATTAATTCTTAGGCTTTTAAATATGCGTGCTGTTCAAGAATGTTTTATGATGATCTGATGAAGTGATTGTTATTGCAAAAGTACTTACCTCAATTTTACTTTTGTGTTATTTGCTTTAAATTCTGCCAGGTTTTAGTGATTCCTGTTTTTTTCTGTATTTTCTTGGACATTTACATGGGAACACTGTTAGTTGAGGGGGATTTTACTCTTCTTTGAGTTGAGAGGTATGGACCTGAATGTCTGGAGTAGGATGGACAAGGGGCATGTCATGCAGCTGGCCACCTGGTTAGTGTGCCAGTAGAAGGAATGTATGTTTTAAGAGCTGGGGGGGGGGGGGTAGTTGAATACTTAATTGTAATAAGTCGATCACTTACATATATTGGTTTATTACAGGAAAGTGCTTTATTTATGTATTTATTTTTGCTTTTCACATGAAGAAAGTGGGGAGGGGGGGCACTTGTTCATAGTTCCAGTCCAGGCTGCTGGTTAAACCAGCTGTGCTTCTGTCCTTCATCATAACCATCATCTACTTTGCATCTTGATTTTCGAGCAAATGAAAAAAAAATATATAAAAACAGAAAAAAAATCATTATCTTAGTACTACAGCCCACCCACAGCTACATTCCAGCCTGATAGCACTTGGTATACTCAGGCAATGTAACAACTGTCTGATGTTCACAGATAATGGTCTATTGCTTAGATCAACACATTCTATTTGTACGGGATGCAAATACTTGACTTCTTTGGAGGTTTCACTGTCAGCCAAGTACGTACTGTGAGCATCATCATCACTAAACCACACACATAACCATACAAAAGGATTGTGTGCTGAAGCAGTTAAAAATCCTTGCCTAAGCCTCAAAGGCGCATTAAAAGCAGTGCCCAGCATAAATCAAACATTGCCTGGCAGAAACACTGTTGAAGGTCAGCATAGAACAGATTATCCCAAATCCAGTACACCAAAGCAACCTACAATCACAAATAGAAATGTAATAGTGATTGGTGACCATCACAGTTATGCACACTGATTGTCATGAGAGAGGCTATAAGCAGGGTGACAGACAGCTGTCTTTCAGGAGACAAGATATCTGACAGCTGAAGGACTATGTTGGCTCTTAAACCAGACAAATATTATGACATGGTGATGGTCCATGTTGGGGTAAACCATCTGTTGTGCAAAATGCAGAGGGATAAGCAGAGAGACATGCGAGAGGTCTCCATGCATGTCACAAATGCAGCAAAGACTCTGGTATTGAGTGGAATCCATACATCATCAAGAATGATTACAAAGTATAAGGAAAAGATCATTAGCTGGTGCCATTCTAGGGGATCCAGAATATGCCACATAAGGAAAGATGTTTGATAACCATGCTTCAACAGGGATGGATTGTACCCCTCATTCCAATGCTTCCACATACTTGTGAAAGCTTTTGCTGTCCTCTATTGCACCTTTTTTAGGAAGGGTCCAGCCAATGGACCTTCCAAGCTCATTACCAAAAGAAGCCAACTAATGGATCACCTTAAGGGAGTTGTACACAATTTCCACAAATCTAAACAAGAAATTGCCAGATCCAGAGGCCCTCCTGCATTTTGAAGACATCCAGCTGTGAGTGTTGTTACAGAAATCTAGTTTAAGTGCTCAGACAGCACACCTTCACCCCTTCATTCCTTACTTTTTGTGCTTATCACTCATTTAGACCTGGTGGAAACTGTGGCAGCATATCAATAGTTGTTAGAGACCACACTACCTAGATTCCTATAAGCACAATCTGTACAGATTCAAATTACACTAAACAAAATCAACTATTAGATCACTGTATGTTACAGGACCCCAGTGCAGGTCACCAGAAAGCCATAAAGCATTCCTAAACATCCTTAGCGAAGTCCTTATTAACAAGCAGTCTATTATCCTGGGAGACTACCTATACAATTATAAACTAGGGTACCTATGCCAGCAATTTTCTTGGATATGCACAAAAATTCTTAGAGTGCATAAAGAACTCCCTGAATCAAATTGGTAAGGATTCTAACAGAGGACAGAATAATCTCAACCTTGTCCTCACAAATTTGGAGTCCCTTTCACTGGTTAAATGCAATCACAGGCTAGTAACATTATCCATCAAACTCTCCTGACACACAGATGTAAACACCATGAAATTCAAGGACTTCAAATATACAGATCTCCTGACATTCTATGATGAGATCTCCAAACTTGAGCGTAGCCTTACTACCCAAAATATTGATGCTCCAAAGAATTATACTGACAAATACTCCTCACACCTAGACAAATACATTAATATGGGAATCCTGCCTAGATCCAAGCAAAAAGGAAGACAAGAAAACAAACCGTCATAGTGGTCGACAAGCATTAACAAAAACTATGCAGTAAAAGAAAGAAAGAAACTCATTAACATATACAGTAAAACGAATGACTCTCAAATTAAGACAGACATCAGAAAATAGCTAAGAAACTAAAAAATACCATCAGGAAACAAATGTATTCCATGATCTCGGACTAGCTATGTAAGCTAAGAATAACCACAAATCATTCTTTAGTTATTTCAGGAAAATAAAGACTAGCACTAAACACTGCTCAGAATATATTCAAAATAGTACTACCTGCTCTGATCCAGTGGATATCACCAGCATACTACCAAAAAAAGTACTGCCACCCTCACCCTAGAGACAGCCATTCCAAGCCCACATATCCTAGAGGAACTCTAATCACTAACAATCGCCAAAGAAATGCATTGAAAGCCATCTCCAAAACAAAAAAAAAAAATACAACAAACATGGGGCCTGATAACATACCTGGCTACCTAATAAATGGCTCCAAACAAGCACCGACAGACCCACTTCTTAATGTCTTTAACCTAATCTTACCTAAAGTCTGCGACCCACAGGTGTGGTGTATAGCCGTTGTGATGCCACTCCATAAGGCTAACCTGACCACTGACCCCAGAAATTATGGACCCATCAGTCTGATGAGTCCTATATACAAAGTCATGGAATGTATCATAAATAACCTGCTAAATTAATGTCAAAAATCTTATTAGACTTGATCCTCAGCAGTCTGGACTTGTTAAGGGCAGATCCTGTTTGATGAATCTATTCAACTTTTTAAGAGTGTGTGACTCAAGTCATCAATTATGGCCTAGCTCTCTGTGACTTTGCCAAGGTATTTGATACTGTACCAGATGCAAGCATAATAAACAAACTAAATGAGGTCTAAACTGACCTGTATATAGTTAGATGAAGAGCAAACTGGATTTGGAACCAATCTATATTCAGGGTAAGGGGTCTGTGTCTTCTTATAACATGAAGGTTATCAGTGTAGTCCTTCAGGGATCTGTGCTGGGACCTCCACTATTCATTATTTACTTCTTGGATCCCCATATATCAAATAAAGATCTGTGGTAAACAAAACACGTGGATGACTGTAAGCTGAGAGTTATCATCATGTCTCCCTCTGACATACAGGCACTCCAATAGGAGCTTACACTTGTCAGTAAGTGGCATATGAAAAATGGATTCAAATTGAATGCAAAAAAGTTCAACATCTTTGCCTTTGGTAAGCAACCACTAGCTAGAGCCTATCTTTGAAGAGACCTGGGTACTTGGGTAAATAGCTTCCTCATGTTTGATCACCATTTTAAAACTGTGGTTAGAAAATACTTCTACCTTGCACAGGTCATAGCAAAAGATATTTAGAAAGTCCTTCTACATTGCACAGCTCATAACAAAATATATTTCCTCTAAGTCAAGGAAGTCTGCACCTCCTTGTATTCCACACTGTTTAGGCCAATAATGTCTCCTTTGGGACATACCTTGCAAAGCATATCAGGTAATTGTAACAACCCTAAAGGTTTCTAACTAAAATGATTAAGGGCTTAAAAGACCTGAGCTACCAGAAAAGACTAGAAGCTATAACTCTTTATTCAGTATCATTCTGACTCCTTAGGGGTGACCTGTGCCTCATGTATATGGCCATAAGGGATCCAGTTGTCCAATAACTCATATACCTTCATAAATCAAACAGTCCTACTAACACATGGGCAGAGATCTAAACCTGCTCCCACAGATTCAAGGTGGAAGGATAGATTTTGTACACAGTGCCTACCCATTCTTTGGAAGAAACTTCCTCTCCAAATTAAGCAGTGTAACACATTATCTGCTTCCATAAAGGAGCTAGACTACTGCATGGATATTCATAAATTCACCTGTAGTATGACTGGCCTGTCTCTCATTGCAAAGGGAGGTAAGGCCTGTGGGTGGGTATTGGCAAGGTGGGAATGGCCACTTGGCTCAGTTGCCTTGTAACTCCTATGACCATATGATCATATTCAGTGCTTATTTCAGAAATTATACTGAAACACAAAAGCACAAAGGCTAACAGCAAGACCAGCTAAGGCAAACTGAAGCAGGAAAGACACTTGGGAAAACAAGAGAATACTACTACAACAAGACAGACAAAACTGTCAGGAATGGTGTTAGAGGCCTTCAAGGATGCATAAAAGAACAAAAGAAATGAAAGGACAGATACAGAAGCTAAACATAAACAGTTTATCTTTGAGAGATAGGTTCTTCATCCAAAGAATCCTGTGCCCATACAACTAGCTACCCTTGCAATTCACAGAATTTAATACACTGGCCGCGTTTAAGTTCTGCTTTGGAAACTCAATGGACACCCACAAATTTACTCCTTGGATAAACAGTGGGGTCCTCATTGAGTGGTGTGGCAAACATACTCACTAAGCTCTCTGACTTGCATAGCTAGACTATATGGTCACCTGCTCAGTAAGAACATATGAAACTATGAATCTATTAAAACCAAAGTCACATTTGCCTGAGATGTAAAGGATTGCATGGAGTTTCTACAGAAAACATTAGGTGAGTTTTGGAATTTCCCTACTGTATAACCAGGGATCAAACACAAAACCAGATAAAAATGAAACAGTCCAAGTGTACACAGCAGGTCCACACCAAAATAAAATTCTCCCTTTTATTCACCAGTAGATTAATTGCTTCTGTCAGCTTATAGCTAAAGACTTCACCAGAATCTACTCAAGCATACAGAAAGGTAATTTAAATAGTTACAAAACACACCACCTGACCAATTAATCAATTGTTACTTAGAAAGACATACTGTGAAAAATTAAACACAGTGCAATTCTTCAATGAGCGCCCCCCCACACACACTTTTTTCTTTATCAAATTCCGGGTTGCTTTAACCAAAATCTGGTTGAATTTGTCCCCACAATGTGAAAATCAAACATCCTTCTTGATTTGTTTCTCCAGATCAAGAATATCTTTCATTAAAACATCCATTTCCTCAAGTTGTGCATGATCATAGTTTCCATTAATTCAAATCCCTACTTGTTGAACAGTCCAAGAAGTTCACTATTCATGGGGGAGTCCCGGGTTAAACTGTTCAGAAATTTCCAGGTTCTCAACCCCTTAGGGACTAATTTTAATTTTATGCAGTCATTGAAATATTTGTTTTCAATGTAGGTCTTCCTGTAGCGAATGACCTTCGTTTCAAATGATTCTAACATTTGTTCAAAAGTAATGTTAGACTCATCAAGCGATATTCTCAGACTTGCTAACAGCCCATGGTGTTAGGTAATCAATGTACGTATAATGCTTTTCTCCAGTCATTATTGCGCATCTGTCTCTTTAAATAACATTTTTTTGTATTTTATAAAAAGAGAGATATTTCAGTTAGGCAAAATCCTTGAAAAGTAAATGAGTACACAAGCACAGCTTCCGCTTTAAAGATCAAGACCAAGGACTGTTAAAATAATGAATCTGTAAGATGATAAAGAATATGTTTGGAGTAGTAAATCTTCTTTTGAATTCCTTCTGCCTAGTGACAGAGATGTGATGAGGGAAAGTAAAATCTGAAATATGACCAAACTCATGAATTAGATATGCCTAGCAATGGAAAGCATTATAAATTCATGTAAAATAATACTGCATCGCTTTATGAAAGGATAATGATTAAGGATAAGGATATAGATCAGGCTCATGGCTGGTTATGAGGGGTTAGATTTTAGGGGGGAAAGAAGTACTTTTCTTTTTATCAGACAAAAAGCAATACGTGCAAAAGCTAATTAATTGGGGCCTTGTATACTACAATGCAAAGAAGTCCTTTTTGTACTCAAATAATGATTTGGATACACATAATTAAACAGGGAAATCTGTTACCCTTTCTTGACAGTATTTCTGATTACCTTCAGATATTGTGGTACAGTATTTTAGAGGATAAACAAGTCTGCTCTGAACTATTCCATATCTTTCAGGCAGTGCAGTAGTAAAATGCTTTAGTATCCTGTGGGGTGCACACCAGTATAAGCAACATACTATTCACTGATGGAACAGGATGACCAGGAGAAATAATTGAAAAAATTAAGGGAAGCATGAACTAAGTTCTGCCATATTTAAGGGAAACATGAGACAAGTTCTTCCATATTGCACAGTAAGCAATTTTTGACACTGAGGTGCATTTTGTTCATTACATTGCTACAGGTACAAATTTTTCCTATTGGTGTGGATTGTTTTAAGTGCAAAAGAGAAGCTAGTTTTAAAGTACACTGTTTTTTTCATGTCTTCAATTAACCTCTTGCCCTAGAAAATCATTGTATAAGCCCTATATATATATATATATATATTCTTACATCCAAGGATGTGGTTTGGGGGAATATACCTTATTTGACAGTACAAAAAATAGTTAGATGCAACCCCATGTTCCTTGTTTCAAGATTCATTGAAAACAAAGTAGAAATTCTAAATGACTTTAATATAAATGTAATCATAGTTTCATATAAATACTCCACCATATATAAATAACCTTATTTATTATTTTTGGTATATCAAAACTGAGATTGTAGTCTCATTTCTTTTACTTACAGTTTTGAAGATTGGTTCTGTTTAAGGGTCCTGTTTAGGGGTCATGAAAGTTTGCTTCATTTTACTATGAGTCTTGTGATACTGTTTAAGATGGCTTTAGAGGCCATATTCCTTCTTACTATTACAAGTCTTTCTGACTTACAGAGCACTGAACATGAGTTAACAAATGGCAAAAAAGACAAATTCAACTCAAATTCAAATTGTGCTTTTTTACCGGAGGATTTCTTGCTAGGTGCAAGCTTATCTGTACCATCGCATGTTGGTGGGCTTACTTTTGGATTCTAATTTTGAGGATGCACTTGGAGAAAATGGGAATATTTTGTTTTATTGGAAAAATATCGCCTTTCCCCAAAAGGAGTACAACCTTAGAGTCTGAATATAATTATTGGGAGAGGTATAGCCCCACATCAGGAGGTGCAAATTGAGGTTTATATCCACTGCAGGATCTTATGATTTTTTTTGCTATTTAGCCAGTCTTGTTCAGTATACAGCAAGAGTTGAGCCAGTAAGATGAAACAAACCACTTGAAAGAAAATTGAATGCAAACTCTCTTACAGAAATATAATATATAATATAAATACTGTATACTTCTATATGGATCTTGATTGCATTGTAAGTTAAAATTAATAAATTGTTTTATCACACCTAGTCATATACTGAAAATGAAAAAGTTGAGTCAGATGAATTTATTTGAAGAGATGATATACTATTGTACTATAAGTTAGTTCTGCTAGACATGTTTACGTTTTACAGGATACACCCCAGTAACTATAGAACATTGACTTTCCACTGTAAATGCTGGAATCAACCAAACACTGAACTTATGCTTACCTGACACTGGTTTTGGTATTTTTTGGATGGACGCCCTACAATGTAGATCTGAGATGGTGACAGTCCCAGTGTACTATAAACAGAGATATCCTTCATTGATCCATAGGCTGAGGAGATCTTTATATGACACTGCAAAAAATGTAACAATTATAAAATGTTGTCCTATAGGTAGCTCTAATGAGATGCGTATAAATCCATCAAATGCAATAAATGGACTTTAATATTGTACACTAATGTTCCTTAGAGCCCATTCATTTCTTACACAGCATGGCTCTCCTACTTGATACAGATGTAGCTGTGAAAGGCTAACTAGTATACACCTATATAAAGATAACAAAATAACCACACTGGTGCAGGTGTTAACATAGAGATAAACCAAAACAACAACAACAAAAAAACACAATAAGATGAAAGCATTGATTTCAAACAAACAGCTCATTTATTAGACAACTCAGTCAAGCACTTTTGACAAAGTGACACCAGAATCAAGTTACAACAACCATTAACTAAACTTAAATGAGGAATACAAGCCATTATGTGATCATTCTGAGACAATCAAAAAGGAAATATTTTCCATTCGTAATCAAATTTGCTTCTTTAAAGTACAAATTCAAAACAAAAATTAACATTTGTGTATGTTTATTCTTTAAAATACATTTAATATATTTCATTTAGATCAGGATGAACATTTGCCATTTGAGATCAGCTATTTCTAAATAAATGTAACACCCCCCTATAGAATTTTCTGTGAGCTGTTCTATTATACAAAATACATTTTTTAAAACATTACATGCAATAGAGTGCTTGTGTGCAGTATTGTTAGTGTCCTTTGTTTTTATTGCATATAGATGTCCTTTAATGCAATCAGAAAGTTTTCTTTCTGTCTTACCCATATAGAAAGAACAGAACACACAACAAGCAAAATGAACTAAAGAAGTAAATGAACAATTGAATCTATCATGTATAGGAACAGTCTTATATGCTCAAAATATATTACTGGTGTCACAAAATAAACCACACCATTTACACATGTCACGCTTAACTATTTCAGAAGATTTCCTTGGAAAACAACTTCTGACATTAGCACAAACATTTTTTCCACCAAATTCCAATTGAACCTTCTAATTCTGCCCTGTCTTACCAATAAAAGAGGCTGTGAACCAATCTCTCAACCAGCTCTGGATACCCAAGAATAACTTTCCAATTATCCTTAAAAATAGTCTTAATGGTAATACTGTAAGAGCCATAGTAAAACATTTGGTTTGTTACTCATGAAATTATCATCATATTCACTTAAATTATCTTTATACAAACTTGGATTCCATTTCCATAGAGTGGCTTAATGGTTAAGGTGTTTGCCTTACAAACACAAGGTGCAGAGTTTGAGTCTCACAAGGGATAATTGGCTAGGCTTAAAATGGCTCGCAAGGGCAGTTAGCTTAGTATGAACCTATTTAATCTTTTTACAGTCTTAGTTCATCCACAGTTTTATGACAAAGGTTTTACTATATTCTCTATCCGTAAAACTTTCAACTAACTCACTGAACTCTTTATCATAAACCTCATTATCAGAAATTAATCTAGATAAATAAATAGCTCGCCCTCTTATTACATTTTCTTTTACATGTAGAAGATGTGTATGAGTGCCATGTATGTAACTGTTCACAGCAATTGGCTATCTATATATATACTACAGGCAAATGTCCATATATTTATATCATACATAATATTAAGATAAAAAAATAATTTGCATCTGACTTGTAACAAATGTAAAATCCAGAAAAGCACAACTGTTTTGCACTTTTTCTTGTATATTTTTTTTGTTGTTTGTCACCTTCTATAATGAATAAAATATACCAATAAAATGCCAATAAATCTTAACTTTTGTGTGCCAAGAAGTAATGTAAAGAAAGTCTTTCAGTAATAGCATGAAAAGAAACATTACAAATGATATATATGTGTGTGTGTGTGTGTGTGTGTGTGTGTTTCTCTTATGCACTATGTAAATATCAAGCTACTAATGATGATCTCCAATACAGCCTCCAAAAATATAGAAAGAAAACTAAATTTATTATATTTATGTTTGCAATCTAGGTTGATTTGTTACATTCCAGACACATTTTTGTGGAACCCTTGGGAGAAAAACTCCAAAAAATCTATATCTGTTAACAAAAAAACATAAAATAATGTATGCAGCAATTTGCACATACAGAAGAAGTTAACCTCACTCCTACCATGATTGGCAAATCCCAGCTGACTAGATCCCACAGGTTAAAAGCTTGCTATGCTAACAACTGTCAGTGTCATTTCTATTATTGAGCAATGCTATTTAATTGTCTGCTTGCCAAATTAGATGTTGTGCGAGCACAGAAGAGATGAAACAGTTGGTATGAATACTTACATATGTTTTGATTTCTTCATATGCATATATTTATATATATTATTATTACTTTATTTATTTAACATTTGTTTACCAGGAAAGTCTGACTGGGACAGAGCCCATTTTCAACAGAGGCCTGGGGAGAAACGCTCAAGACATGTCTTTGGAATGTGGGAGAAAACTGGAGCACCTGGAGGAAACCCACGCAAATGCAGGGAGGACATGCAGACTCTGCACAGAAGGTACCCCAGCCACCGAGAATCAAATTGGAGAACCTCTTGGTGTGAGGTGACAATGCTAATGACCGCACCACTGCTCCAACCAATGATTTTATATATATATATATATATATATATATATATATATATATATATATATATATATATATATATATATATATATATGGGTCTGGCTGGCATAGTCGAAAAGTTGATTTAGTCAAACTGGGAGTCACTGACATTATTGGTAAATTCCTCTGTGCAAGTGGCATTTTTGTATGAGATCTGTGAACAGTGAGGTTAAGGACATTTGTCTTTTTACTCCCTGTTGTGTGATCTCTGTGTTGGTATGACACACACACACACACACACATACCACACACGCACACACGCGTGCACATACACACACACACACACACACACACACACACACACACACACACAATGTGCTATTGCATCACTGCACAATCTTTCTATGTTGACACATGAAAGTCCCACTATCAACAAGAAACATATATATAGTCACAGGGGGTATGAGGCATGCAGTGCCTAACAAACTGGATAATGGAGGGTTTGCCCACCTCTTCAGAAATACTTGTCTCTCATTTGCATACTTAGTTTGATGAGTCTATTTTATAATATTATGATTTTGATTTAGCAAAACAGACTTCAGGTAAAGTGCATTTTAGTAAATTGCTAAATTTACACATACACACAGATGTTCTAACTTGTGTTCCTGATATTGTATGTAAACTGTACATTACTGACACATACTTATTATGTGCTGATTTTACATGATTGTATCTTACTGATAGGTGATTACTTCATGTTGGTAACTATTTTGCAGCATGGGTTAGAGCATGAACTATTTTTTTTTTAATTTAAAGCTCTTTACAATCACTCCTTGGGATTCAGGCAAGATTACTGTGACTGGTAATCCTTTCCATCAGCAGCTTCCATGTCATGGTAACCCTTTTGAATTCATGGACAACCTTACTCCTGAGAATGGGAGAATTAGAGTTGAGGTCAATCCCCTGGCTGAGCTGTATGGTTATGAGAAAATCTGGGGAAATGCCTGTGACTCCCAATTTATACTGATGAGCTATTCAGAAAATTGCTTGGCTGCTTAAATTATGATGGATAGAGGAAAAAGTTAACATTGTCAAAAATGCAGATGTCACCTAATGGCTTCATGCTGCAGGTAAGTTCAGCAAAGATGTATGAATGGGAGTTGTATTAGTGTACATAAGTGTGCGGAAGTGTCCACTTATACCTGTGGCTGGGTTAGCTAGGGAACTGAAAGTGCTGTTGTGTTAGTTCATGTTGGACCATGCATGTGGCTGAATGGATTGTGTGTGTGTGTGTGTGCGTGCGCGCGTGTGTGTGTGTGTGTGTGTGTGTGTGTGTGTGTGTGTGTGTGTGTGTGTGTGTCTGAATGTATCTCTGTAAGCATATGTAGAGAGGGTGCCTTTGACATTGACGTGCATGGGCTGCCAGTGTAAATACTATAACCTTCACAGTTCTTACAGCACTACTGATTTAGAAATATGCCAATGTGCTGATAATGAGGCCTTCCTCACTGGAGCCAGAACTGTCTCTAAATGACATTTTCTCTTTTCATGTAAATTTACCTACCTGCAGTAGGCAATTTACATGAGCTGTAGGATTCTTAATGAATTTTAGGGACTGAAATGTCATTGCGTGCTTTTGCTTGGTGGTGCTTAGGTTCATAGGTGTTTACTAGGTTACCAACCACAAGGGTCTTTTTAAGCTTAGCCATGCATCCTAAATCTCTGACCAGTTCTGGTACCATTGGTAAGTGTAAGCAAGGGCTTGTGAAATGAAACATTTACAAGCAGGAGTCTAGGAGATTAATCATTTATAGGCTGCCTGTGTGCATTAGAGAAACAGGTGCCAAACCAGGAATGAATTTCCTGTTCCCCAACCAATTCTCTAAGTTACACTTGAACTGGGTTAGGGAGGAACTCTGCTTCACATGGATAGGGAACCTGTTCCAGAGAAGGGGAAGTCTTTGGGATACATGCCTGTCTCTCCAGCAGGTCCTATTTATATGACAGGCAAAGTTTAAGTATTTAGAATGGGTCATTCTAGTGCTGTTTGTTTTGCAGATATGCAGGAGGTCCATAAGAGTGGGATCTGACAAAGCCTTGTATGCCACGCATAGATTCCCTTCAACAGCCTGTAGGAGACAGAATACAGGGATAGAGCCTTGAGGTAGTCTGCATAGGACATGTTACTTACACCCCGTATTCTTTTAGTGAGGAACCTCTGTGGACATTCCAACTGCTTGACATGCCTGATTAGGTACATACCAAATAGGGCATTGTACTCAATGATAGGTCTGATGGATGCTGAATACATTGTAACAATGACTTCCTTGGACCTAGATGCCATACCTCTGTTTATAAGTTGCACAACATAGAGTGCTGTTGCTGCACAGGTCAAAACATATTAATTTATAACTTTAATATCTATGAAAATTCTTTGGATTCCTTTGCTTCCAGAATTTCCTGTGTTTGTTACACAGGTCAGTACATGAATTAAGTTAGTAGTTCAAACCTCTGTTCAGGTCTTCAAAAAATATATGTGTACATTTGCTTGTGGTGCTGTTATCATGATGAATCTTAATGACATAAGTCTGCTTTTCACAAGTGTGTAGCTATTCACCTTCCCATGACATATTACATAGCGGATGTACACAAATGGACATGAGGACAAAGTAATACCATGATTCATAAATCTTTTTGCTTACTAGGAGATATACATGATGCAGGGATAAAATGTTACATATCTGACTCTGCTGCCTTATGGACTCAGATTATAAATCTTGTTATGGTCTCAGCTAATAAAAATAATGATCTAGCAACATCAACCATTTTTCCAACTACAGTCTTACAGCTTTGATGATAGGTCAGTGCAAGTGGTGTAATGGATAAATGAAGAGGGAGGATGGTATGCCATGTTTTTTCTAATTCATCTAAGGACTCCATTAGCTGACTGAGTGACTGGTTAAACAAAGTAGTTAGAATAGGGATATACATGCCCTCCTCAGGCACATCCACAGTTGTGGTAATTTACAAAATATAAGAAAAAAAGATAGCTGTAAGATACAAGTGAATCAAAATATACTTCACAAAAATATTGTATAATAAAAATGAATACTGGAGGATGAAGAAAAATGCACTGGTACATTGACTAGAGCAGATGTAAATTAAAACTGAAGGGACAGTTATGGTAGAAAAGGACTGCAACAATCTGAACAGGTAAAGAAAAAGATAGGTCAAAAGACAGATAATATCAGTTGAAGTCAGGGGAAAAACAGGGTTGGAATGGGAAAAGAGAGAGAGATAGAAATGAAGGCAAGGAGAACAATTAATACAACAGACTGGTAACCATATGAAAAGTCCAGATCCACATAAGTGAGTCCCAAAATACAGACTGAAAGGCCAAAAAGACAGATGTATATATTAAGTCCAAGATGGACATTTCTTGGGATATTCCCATTTCTCTGAGGTAAGGTGATTTTGGAGTGGACATACATAAATCATAATAGTATATTAAATATATAAATTAATGGTACTAGGGTACTGTTTCAAGAAATTTATGGATAAGGTTGAGGATGACTCTTTAAATACCATAGAATCCCCAAATCAAAAACAATTAAAAGTGAAATCCTGAAGACTAAAAACATATAAACTGCAGTGCTGAAATATGAAATAAAAATTAAACTCGATATTTTTCAGGATGTTAGCACCAGCTTCTTCTTAATGAAATATACAAACTTCAAGATCTTAGCACTTCAGGTTAAGTTATATTCTGTTAACAGGCTTACAACAAAGCAATAATGTTTTTCTAATATTTTCAATTTCTGCATTGTAAATTCACAATTATTCTTTGTTCCCAGTATTGGTTTGAAACTGTATAGTAACTTTTTTTTTCATTTGAAAGGGCTGGAAAGACCTGGTCCAGAGATAAGCATACATCCTCTTAAATTAAGCAGAGCATATACCTTTGCTTCAGCAAGATGAAGGCTGACAAGAGTAGAATGAAGACGGCAATTCTGCATACATTTTGGTAGTCTTAAGAATAAAATAAAGTGTTGTGTAATGGCATTCAGAAAATGGGAAACTGAAATGGATGTTTAGAATTCCTGTTTCATAGTCCACGCTGTCTTCAAAAAAACAAGGACTTTCAACTTATGTTAAATGATGTAGTAAGTATTTGCTAATATAAACCATGTCCAGTGTGTTATAGTGTAACACCAGGCCAAATAGTTCCTGCTTACCTCTTGCATTAGGTTTCGTAAGAAGATTGTTTTCTGTCTCAGGGGGTCATGGACAAGACCATCAGAAAAAAAAATCATTCCATGTGGAAAGTTGTGCTGAGCAAGCCAGGAAACAACACGTTGCTTCTGCATATCTGGTCGACCGGTGATATAGATTATCAAGTAGCCAAGGTCCTGCCAGTGTCTGCAGAGATAGAAGAAAAGTCTAGAATGTTTAGTTCAGGTGGATTCTGTTAAGCTCTTACTAAACAGATGATGACCAAGTTACACCACTGTCGCATACAATGCCAACATTTGTGCTTATGTTCAGCAGTAGAGGGGAAATTAGGCAAAGAAAGTAGGAATACTGAAATGACCTTTTATTACAGTTCATTTATTCATTAATGCATTAAATATATTTAAAAAAGTATGCTGAAGTCTGCAGTACCATTAACTGCTTACCATTAGTTGCAACTAATCTGTCTTGGAAGCTTTCATAACTGTCAGCTTGCAGGTTGATGAAATACATTTAACATTCTCACTTAATTTAATTATTTTATTATCACTATTGCCACATGAAAATGGAGTTCCAAAATACTATGTAAACTGTTCTGTAGAGTAACGATCCTGGCACCAGACATGCTGGACTCCCTGTGACTTTGCAAAGCTTAAGAGAGAATCTAAAGTTAAATGGTGCAGAATTATGACATTTTGTATAGCTGCTTAATAGCACAACAGTGAGTAGACTCCATTTTTGAGGTTCACCATTTTTGAGGTTCACTAAATTTGATTTGAATGATAATATTGGGTATTTAGTTCTACATAAAACATATTAAGGATATTATTGTCAGTGGAAATTGTCTTATATGTACATTTGTCTTGTCAGAAAATGCAGGCACTTCTTAAAGAAAATCATGGAAGATGATTTCTTGCCATGCCAAGTATGTCATCTGATTTATTGTATACATGTATATATGCATGAATATATATATATATATGTATATATATATATATATATATGTATATATATGTATATATATATATATATATATATATATATATATGTATATATATATATATATATATATATATATAGTTAGTTGATCCTACGGTTGAATTCAATAATTTGCTTAATCTCTGATTATCAGTGACAGTATTACCTGTGTAGTTTATATAAAAAATGAGCAAGTTCTTTCTGGAGGATATCTGATTACTTTGTTACTGTCCTGTGGTAGCATCGTATTTCATGATCTTTGAAGTTTGATACAGCAAGCAGTAATACCAGACAATTTGGCGAGTATTGGTCAATACCAGACCACATAGAGGTGTTCTGCAATACCGGGCCAGATCACCTCTAGAAGTCCCAGTATTGCCAGAGACTGGCCCTGCCCATTCTCCAGAGCATTATTATATTTAGAAAATTAGCTATCTGTTGAGTTATAGGTACATTTTCTAGTTTAGTTCAGTATGCAGACAACTCAGCATTAATATGTGCAGCCTACAAGACATTACTCAAAAATCTTTCTCCTCTGCAGAAAACTGGCTCAGAGGATGAAACCTCCTCTTCAAAAACAAGAAAACTAAGTTAATGCTTTTTACCTCAAAAGTTGCCAAAATCAGAAGCAATTTTTTGCCATAAAGTCATCAAATAATACAGTCAATAAAACTGTAACTCACAGTAAACTTCTAGGCATTAAAATAGATGACAATCTCAAATATGACCAGCATATACTGCACCTCACTAAATATACATAGCAGAAACTAGGATCCCATTACAGGATCAATAGATTCATTACAGATACTGCATGAAAAACTCTAGTCACCAACTTCTTATTGCCAACTTTCTTATATGCCACTCCTATCCTAACAAACTTAAACAATACTCAAAGAAAGAAACTTGCCTCCTGCTACAATAAAATAGCTGAATTTGCCACCAATCTCCGTCATAGGACCCACCACTGTCATAGCTTAAAGCAATTAAACTAGCTTGAAGTACAGAACTACCTAACGTATTCACAACTAACTACAGCACACCAACTCATTTATCATCCAGAAAAATGCCCTGCACTACAAAACTTATTACTGCCCTACTATCCAGCAAGGGATCTCCATTCTATTAACAAATTCTTATTACTTACAAATAAGTCAAATAATGTTGGAAGAGACTTGCTCCACTCCCAAAACATTGCTGAACTCTGGAATAGTATCACACACAAATAAAACTCTCCAATAAACTTAGTAGTTTTAAACCACTGCTTAAACAACATCTTAACCAGTCCTGGTCCTGTACATACTCATCTCAAGGTTGAGACTTTGTGTTCACTGAATGATACTCTCCAAATACTCTACTTAAACAGAATATACTCAATCTTTCACTGAAATGACAAATTAATATTTATACATAACTGCTGCCTGTACAATCCACTAAGCTGCATGTGGGCTTTCTCTTAAGAAACTTCTACCTCTGCAAAAATCTTAGAATGTATAAATGTAACAACTATTTGTGTACAAATGCAAATAGAAACGTAACTACTCTGCGCTTCACTGGAACTTAGTATAATGCAATCTAAGCAAATGGAGCTTTTCTCCCTGGGACGCTGCTGAAAATTGGTATTACCCAGTCAGACTTTCCTGGTAAACAGAGACAAATAAATTACTGGAATGTTTATTTATTTATTTATTTATTTTAGATTTTTATCCTTTTTCCCCATTCCACATGTGCTTGTCAATCATCTAGCTAGTACTACTATACCTGTTCATTCTTCATCCCTTGGGAAGGAGATGTTTATGGCAAGGCCGTTGTGAAGGCAGACATGAGGAATATTTTCCATTTTTTAGCCTAACCCCTTCCCCTAACAGCTGGCATGAAAGCCTACTGTGCTTTAACCTACTGATGTGTGAGCTGCTGGCCATTGCCCATGAAGGCTGCTACATGGATACAGCTTGTCAAGCCAATTGTCAGTTCCCAAACCATTATGGTGCATGTTATGCGCATCTCTGTCTAACAGGTATAGCATTACAGGGAGACGGAATGCCTTTTATACCACAGGATGAGAGCTGATGCTGGGCAATCAGTCCTCCTCTCCCTGTCTAGTTCTTCTAGCATACAAGTCACTAACTGATAATGGATTGTGTGGTCCTCTATGACCGAATAACCTAGAGCTATATCTTTACACCATCGAGTCGCTAGCCATGGCATACAATCTGTATATTATCTTATCCAGTGGATGCTGTATATAACAGTAGATGCCCAAAGTGGTTGTTCTAGACAACTATTCCCCCTATAGGGCACCATTTAGAGGCTGTGCTGCTGCCCACACCATCATATGCTGTTCATACCGCTGACGGACTACATTAATAAACACGTCAGAAGGGACAGATCAACAAAGCTGATGTATGCAGACAAGGCAGGATTACAGGTAGACTCTGAGCAAGAACTTCAGAAAAGGACAGGGGAATGGAATACAAAACTGAAGACATATGGGATGAAACTGAGTACAAATAAGACAGCTGAAATGGCAGCAAATGGGGGAAGTCAGAAGAAGCTGAGAATTGAGACAGAAGGGAAAATAGTGGAACAGGTAAACAGCTTCAATTATCTGGGAGGGGTGGTTGAGAAGAAGGGAAGTCTGAATGAGGAGGTCAAGGCTGTAGCTAAATGACAGTGTCAGGTATAGTGTGTGACAGAAGAATACCAAAGAAGCTGAAAAGTAAGGTGTACAGAACAGTGGTGCAGCCAGCACTACTGTAAGGTGCAGAAACCCGGCTAGTAAAGGCAGAGCAGTTGAGTAAGATGGAGGTGATTGAGATTTAATGCCTGAGAGGTAGGATGCAGACTGTGGGGCAGATGAAGAAATGAAGACATCAGAGCAGAAGCCAAAGTAGCTCCAATTGTTGAAAAGGTCAGAGAACAGATTACAGTGGTTTGGGAACATGTGCAGAAAAGCAGAAGACAATCTGTTAAAGAAGATTTGGGATTAACAGAAAAAGGCAAGGGGAAAGGAGGGCATCCAACAAAGAGATGGACAAATTGTGTGAAAGACGACAAGTGGCAGTCAGGCATGACTGTCGAAGACGGTAGGAGAGTGGTACTGAATAGAAACAGATGGCAACAGTTGACACAACACCTTGACCCCATATAGAAAAGGGGACTGACGATGACGGGCCCTCTGTGCCATGTATATAGGTTACACTTTCCTATATTTTTGATACAAAGTAGTTTTTCACCTCTATGTTATATTTTAAGTTAATATAAAAGCTAGTAATAGAAGTGTTAAACAATGCTTTTTAAGTAATTTGGGACTGAAAGTGCAATGTTTTTTTTTTCTGGTTAAAAAAAAGATAAGAATATTCTTCTTATGAACTTTCTAAGTAGTTATATAGATTCATTATACTAGGAGAGGTGCAGTGTGTGATTTTTTCCAAGAAGGGTAGTGGCAAAGCTGTTTCTTTCATTTGTTTACTTGTAGCTAAAAAAAGGGTTTATATGAAGTAAGGCAGCTATGGAAGGAATAATTTCCTTTCTCTCTTTCTAGCATGATAACTATGTAAGATATTGTTTCTTCCTTCATTTTAGGCAGATATGTTCCCCCCTGCTTACAACACATAAGTAGGAGCCTGTATCAAGCCCAGCATCAATACTGTTTTAACTTATTTCCTGCACAAGGACTTACAACAAATGGCTTCATACAGTTAATCAAACTGTAATGTGTTAAATCTGTAAGCAGTGGATAGCTGATGCAACAGAAATTTCCGTCTGCATTATACAAACCTCTTAATGTGTATACAATCAATATAAAAAACAATATGTAAAACAGAATAGTTTCTGCTTAAGATATAAGAACAGCATAGCTACTGAAGTCTTCGAAACTTCAAAAGTAAGCAAGTTAATTGGATAAATTCATTTACAGTTTAAGCACCAAGAATTAATTTTTTTTCTCAGAAAGTATACTTATGGATTAACATTCAGCTGTTAAATCCTAAATGTATATTGCTGTATTCCTGACCATGCTTATTATGAGGAGTGCAGAAAACTGTCAAGATTGTTTAATGTATAGGTAGTGCACCTTTAGTCTCTGGTTAAGCAGTGCTCTCCACTCAGTACCTTGGGAGATTTAACTTCATTAAATCATTATTCTTATAAGACTTGTAACAGTAATATAGCTATACAATTTTTCTACACTAAGAATAAATTAATGACTTTTACGTATTTATTATATTGCATATAATGCCACAGATTTTGCCATCATTTCTTTGTTTTCACAATAAACACAGAACTGGTCATCACGTTCATTAGTATAGGGAGGCAGGAGGTCTGCAATATATATTCTGTACCAGGGCTCTGTAGTTTTCACTGTGGGGTGAACATTGCATGGACTGACATAGTGTTTCTTCTGTATGACGTTCCTGTGGACCTCCTGGCAAACTACTACAGACAGAAGTGACTTCTTCTCCTGAAGAAGTGGTGAAGGTGCTGTACTTATATGCCATATCCATGTGAAACAAACTAGTTATTACATGTCACCAGTTGCATTGTTGCCATAAAAGAAACCTGACTGGATGATAATTGTGGTCATATACATGTACGTTTATTGCTGCCTGGTTTCCCTGCTGTGTGGCAATATATATTACTGAATTCATGCTGGGAGGTTGCAGTATTCTATTACCTAACTAGTGCACTGAGGATTGTTAAAACTATGTACAAAGGAACATAGTATCAGCAACTTTTATTGTAGTAATCTGAATATTTTTATTACTGTAAACTGCTGTGATGTTTAGAGCTTTTCTCCTTGGGTCTCCACTGAAAATGGGCCCCTAAACCCAGTTGGACCAACCTGGTTAACAAATGTCAAATAAAATAATAAATAAATAAATAATACTAGGTAAGTGACCATGGAACCATTACAGGCTTAGTCTTTAAGAAGACACACTTAAAAGTTCTTGCCACCCTTTTGAAGAGCTTCATAATGCTCACCTTCCCAAATGAGCATGGCTGTACATGATAATCCAGGTGCAAATTTGTATCTACCTGTGCAGTCATCAAGATTAGCCTTAAAGGTAGACAATGCAGCACTTTGGTCGTCCTGTTCCGTAGGCTGGGAATACTTTGAGTTAGGAACCTATCCTTCCATTGATTATTGTTTATTTGTTGGTGTAGATTGAGGTGTGTGTTTGTAGAATCACTGGTTTTGCAAAGAAATAGGAGATTAATTATGACTGGGTCTTTCATGGGTGAAAAAGTGAGACAGGTCACCATTAATATTTCTTACCTTTTTTCAGTCAAATAATCCCCTTTATGAACTAGATTTTTCATATCTCTTAACTATGTAAAAATGTATGTAAATCTATTTAAATGTATCTATGTAAAGTGGCAGGTTCTCAATAATTTTCCATTTTTCTGAGGAAATACTGGTAAATCCAAAATTTGGACTAAGTATTAGAAAACCATGGCATTTTTATAGAATTTAGCATTCTGGGGCAGAGAACTCATTCACTCAATCTATATTTTTCTCATATGCATTATATATAATATTGTCAGCTTGGTTTACTAAATGTTCTGTACCTAGAAACTTTTTTTTATTTTTGGATAATATATACATAGTAGAATATTACAATAAAGTAAAGGTAATGGTGAGAAATTAAACTTAAAAATCATAGGAATAATTCATAGCTGAAAATGTAATTTGAGAGCCCTAAATCAGTGTCCCTGAGTATGGGACTATAAATATGCAAATAGACTGGCACAATTTACACCATTTATTTGCAAATGTTCTATTACAATATCATACAGCCCTTCTTCCTCTGGCCTAAAGTAATCCTAAATATACCACTGTTAAGTAGTTTTTAGTATGCCATAGTTTCAGCTTACTGAAAATGTATATGCTATGCCATATTGGCCTGTCTTGACATATACTGAATTGTGTGTACTTGTGTAAAGTGAGATCTGCAAAAAAACATGGCCTGTTAAACTCTGCATTGAATATTGTGAGGATAATCATATTTCTGACTTTTTAATCTGGTTTACATACCCAAGTATACTTTGATGTGCTTCAGATCCATGTTTCAAAGTCTTATAATGTTTTATGTTAGTTTTCTTTGTGAAATTTAAAAATCTTAACACTTATTAGATTTTTCAAAATATATACTTCGCAAAGCATATTTCACATAAAGAGAGATATAATTTCCTTTAAGAAATGTAATTTTACTAATACAATTTGAAAATATTCCTCATCTTAGTAATAGAAACAACTTGTTTGTGCAACAAGAAATTTAAATACTATATTATATTTTAGGGTATTAATACACATCAGACAATATGTTCTAAAACATGGTGCAACCTTTAAATACTAGCAAGTAGACACAGTATTACAAAGGCATGCCAAGTCATCTCATATTACACATATATTATACATAGATAAAAGATATTTCAGTACTTCCTTATTATAGTGGCCCCAGCGATCATGTCTGTGGTTGCCTGCATACCTTCATCTAACTGAAAACAGCTCTATTCATCAGTTTTGCATGTTCTGCTAGAAAGAGCTTCTAAATGTCTTGCTTTTGTTAAAACCTCTACTTTAAAAGTCAAGTGTAATAGCACAAAACAGAATGCAGCTTTCAGAGCCCCCTCTATTAGTACTTCTTTATTATATCAGCCCCAGAGATAGCATCTGTGGTTGTCACAATAAGGAATTGAAACAAATACAAGTATGACATATCGATGGTGTTACTAGCTTCCGCACGACATCTAAATGCAAACACAATCTGGAATAGAAAAAGAACCCTTTAAAAAACATAAGGTTCTCGTTTTCAGTTAACCTTAAGTTAGGTGTTCATCCTGTTTCTGCTGCACCTAGAGGCTGCTCAATAACGTGTTTTGCTCTCCGTTTGTAGCCAGGGACAGGGCAACAATTTCCACTAACCAAATGTAGGGGTAAGTATATCGATGGATGCGCCCTACCAAAAAAGCCACGCTTAAGTGTTTTGATGTTCGCTCTACTTCTGTTTTAAGGCTGCTATAATAAGGAAGTACTGATATTTACCAGATTTGTGTATATTTATTTACAATAACCATGAATTTCTGTGCGTCTATTTTAGGCAAGATTTAATGAAAGATGTCTTTGGGTTGAGGAAGCTGTTACTGAGTATAAAGATGAATTCAGAAATGTGTTTTCATTCTATGCTACCCCATAACTCACTTTCATCACCAACACAACTTATATGCACACACGTCTTCACATATAGCTAAAGCAGGGGGTGTCACAATCCAGCCAACCAAAGCATTTTATTTGGCCCTTGGCATGTCTCACAACAAACCGATATGAATGTCCAGATGCATGATGGAGATGGCAATGTGGCCCCAAACTTTGACAAGTATGGTTAAGTGACTCCTGAGCCAAAAAAAAAAAGCCGGGCACCCCGCCTCTAACCTAAAGTCAAGCACTCTGCACTGGACAACAGTCCAACTTGCATTTTTCGTTATTCATTCTTATACTTGATTTATAATAATGGCCTGAGGTGGGTCATTGTAATCATAAATTTATTAACTTTGCCATCCTAGGACAATTTAATGGAATACCACTGACCATACACAAGAGAAGTGTGTCTAGCCCCCCCCCCCCCATGCCAGCAACTCAGTCTTCTCATTATAATATAATGACACCATATCAGAACTCATTCGCTTTGGGTATCATATAGTCTAATCATTACAAATAATCTGAATACGACAATCTGAACAAATAATCCTTATCCTTACCTCCTGTATCATATTCACTTGTCTGAACACAAAAATGTATGCCTACGATCTAAAATATTTTACTAAAGGCATGCTGCTATGCCATTAGCCATTTTTGTACCTTAACAGAACTTACAAAAAGATATAAGTTAATCACTGACTCTGTGGGGAGAGAAGACTTACATGAGGTATCACAAAGTTCCATTTAGTTCTCATTAGACAGTCAGTTGCTAACATTATAAAAAATATAGCAGCAGATTCTGCTGGAATCTATTCATCTGAAATACATTGAAATGCTGATTTGGACAATTTCCATATCTACAGAAAAGGAGTAAAGGTTAAAGGCTAAACTCCATTTAACAGTTGTCAGATCCATGCCTCTCAACCACTTAGAACAAGAAATCTGAACAATGCCATAAATAAAGGTGGGACAAAGGCCCCAAAATAGCGCACAATTTTTAAATATTGCCTTTACAAACATAAAAAACAATAAAATAACAGGTTTTGCATTATCATGAATTTTAAGGATATGAAGTCTGAAAGTCAAATGTCTGATATTATTTTCTGACTTGAATCTTTACCGATTTACCAATAATCTACAATTTTATGACAAATGACCCCAAATATGAGGCAAAAATCTGGACATTCTGCGAAAAACTGTACAGTTGAGAGGTATCTAATTGACTTGATAATGTACTACAACAGAGTGACCCTTGACAACAGTAGAAACAGTACAATACTATTAAAGGTCATATTGGATATATAACAGATGAATGCCATTGTATAACCTGACCATTTCACTTACACCAGCTCCTTGTATCAGGTACATCCTAGGGTAAGAGTCACAGCTGCATTTTTAAATTATACTAGAGAAATTCTACAAAGGCTGCGTCAGCAGGAGGCTTAACACCTTAACATTTTCTATCTAAATTCACCTTCATGTAAACATTTGGTTGCAGATTTGTGAAATTGTTTACTGACATTTTACAGTTTGTGCCATTCCATCCAAAAGACACTGCTGCAGGGTATGCCATTTGAACTTAAAAGTTTTTAAATCTGTGGGATCATTTTGCAGGTTCCATTTTAAATTTATTTATTAGTATTTGCTTCAATTTTCTGTTTACAGCTATTCCAACAAACAATTCCAATTTTCTTGACTGCTAGCCATACCTTAAAAATGTCTATTACACTTAGCAACATTACAAAAACTGCTCAAGGATAAGCTATTCAAAATGGGATATGGGGGGGGGGGGCGATTGATATGTGAATTCAATCAACTGCATCATAGCTTATCCAGAAGCCAGACCTGCTATCTGCTTAACAAGGTCCTGTACAGGTTGGCAGAGATTATACTGGTTGTATTCTTCATGCAGAACTCTTATTACTGTATTACATTATTCCTTCTAGATCTCCCATCTAGTGATAAAGTTGCTGTTTTAAATTAATCTAATGTTGTACTTAAGACAGTTACGTTTAGACATATGATGGTATAACCACCTTCTAGTGAGGAAGTCTCTGTTCCTACTCTTTTATGCAAATGTCTGTGCCCAATCTTGTTTCTTTAACTTTTTTATACATTGAAGTTTACAATTCATTGACAAAGAAGGGTTAGTTCTCTTTTTAAGGCAGGATCGATTCGGCCTGATAGTTCTTGTGCTGAAGATGCACAGTCATTTTGTGGTGTAGAAGAAGGTTGCACCTCTGGGTTACAGAAACTATCATAGTTAAGAATTATTCTACATTCTCCCTCCGTATGTACACTGATTAAACGACCATCTTGGAAATGGTGAACTGATAATTGTGCTTTAAATAATCTATTACGGGGAGAAAAGTAGGAGAGGTTTAAGATTCACCCATTTTACTTTTTCATGGTCATGCTTTTTTTTTGGCATGGTACAATTAATCTTGATGTAATAGTTACTGATGTTAATTGTTGGTTTTAATTTTAAGTCTCTTGCAAATTGCACCAAATATTTTACTGTAACTTAAACCCAACATTTAAAAGTAGGATGTTATCTAAATTCAGCAAAACAGTCATCTTAATTAACTTAGACCCCCAGCATGTTTGCACCCAATTTAAGACTACCTCAGAGATGCTTAACTCTATTTAAAATTATATAAAACTATTTCCAAAGTGTTAGTGGCTGTTTCACAGATACATTTTAGCAATTTACTTCTTTTAGCATTCACTGTCAGGCAGGATTACACGGAATCTCAGTATGCAGAGCAGTATGGATCCCAGCAGATCACACTGCCACCATATTGCTGACACCCATAACATTTAAAATATTAATTAAAAAAATGGTATGGTTTTAAGGTGACACAAGGAAAGGGATACTGACATTTGATGGTGCAGTGTTCTAGTCAACACAAAAAGCAAATCACCTATTAGGAGGTGAAAAGTAGCTGTATAATATAATTTGATTTTGTGCTTCTAAGTGAGATACATGTGATTTTACTTGTGAAATACCTGATAAAGCAATATAGTAAATGAGATTTGATATATGTTCAAGTATTGTCTGGCAAATTAAATTAATTGTAAAAGGAGCTGGATGCATGAGTACTTTTAACTATTTTTCCACATAAAATAAATTATTAGAGTGAATTTATTATTGCATATAGTAGGTAAAGTGTATAACTGAAGAAGTTGCTGCAAACATTATATTAACATTCTGCTGATGAACAATAGCTGTGTGGTAAATTAAAAAAACACAAGATGATGATGCTGTAAATATGCTATGGTTTATGTCAAGTGTAATCTTGTGATTTGTGTGTTAAAGGGAGCTGATTGTATTAGTACTTGTAACTGCACCCTTGCCTGAAACAAAATATTACCTAGTGTTAACGTAAAATACTACGGAGTGCTAGGTTAGGTGCCAGAAAGGGGATGTTAACATTAAATATTACAGAGTGCTACTCAACACACAAACAAAGGGGTTTAATTTGAGTTGTAGAGCTTAAACAAAAACAAAATTTCCAAAGAGAACCACAAGGCATTCTATAACTATGTCAAGAATCTAAATGGCAATGCTCAGATCTGCTCTGAGCTACAACAGAATGGCATTAAATATACTGATCCCAAGGATATTGCCAATATCCTGGCAGATCGAATCAGTGCCAACTTCACCCCCCTCTCACCCCCTAAATGGCCCATCTCAATACCGGAAGATTGCCAAATTCCAGTAATAACGGCCACACAGGTAAAAAATGCACTTTCCATAGTTAAGAATACAGCATCCATGGGACCAGATGACATCCCGGGCTGTGTACTACATAAACGACAAAATGAACTGGCACCTCTACTAAGTGTCATGTTTAATCATACCCTCACCTCAGGCTTTGTTCCCACTGAGTGGCACACAGCTACAGTTATTCCACTCCACAAGGAGGGATCCACCTTGGATCCCGGGAACTACTGCCCCATCAGTCTGACTAGCCTGATCTGCAAGGCCATGGAACATATTATCATGGAACTTATAAACAAAGATATTGGCAACCTTCAAACACTGGACCCCACCCAGTTTGGGTTCGTGAAGGGCCAATCTTGTCTCCTGAACCTGACTGACTTCTTCGAATCAGTCTCCAGAGCCGTGGATGAGGGTAAGGCAGTCCACACAGCCTATCTGGACCTCGCCAAGGCCTTTGACACCATCCCCCACTCTGGAATCATAGATAAACTTACTAAGCTGGGCATTAATCCCTATGTCACTCGATGTGTTGCCAACTGGCTTACTGACAAAACCCACACTGTAAAAGTAGCGGACTCCAAATCCAGCTCCAGATAAGTGACAAATGGAGTACCTCAGGGTTCAGTCCCGGGACTGCTCTTGTTTGGCATCTACTTCTCTGAAGTACAGGTCAACACTAAGGGACTCTGGCTAACAAAGTTCGTAGATGACCGCAAACTGGGAGACATTATTGAATCCCCAAATGATGTGGATACTCTACAAAAGGGCCTTACAGAAACAGATGCTTGGTGCCAGAGCCATGGGCTCAAGCTCAATGCCAAGAAATGTATAGTTATCCCCTTTGGGAAAAAACATGTACCTGTGAATTACCACATAGGTGGCAGTACACTAAACACCGAAAGTATGATAAAAGACTTAGGGAAACAGGTGGACAGTGGTCTCACCTTCAATAACCACATCACCACAACAGTCAGGAAATCCTTCTATGTGGGAAACCTCATCACTAAGGGCTTTTCATCCAGAAAAAAGGAGGTCATTGTCCCACTGTACTCACCCCTCATTAGACCCATTATAGAATACAACACCAAATTTGGTATGTACCTCTCAGGACATCTGCAACAAGTGGAAAGGCCACAGAAATACCTCACTAAAAGAATCACAGGCCTAAAGCAGATGCCCTATGCTGACCGCCTTAAAAAACTCCAGCTATACTCTGTCGCATATCGTCTACTCAGAGGAGATCTCTGCTTAACTTACAAGGCCATGTCAAACCCAGAGCTGTTGGACATGCTACACTTAAAGAAATCCCAATCCCTCAGAGCCACTCGCTTCGGGGATCTAAGCCTCGTCATCACAATAAACAAAACACACTGGAGGGACAGGCTCCTGACCCAGAGACTCCCCAGACTCTGGAATAGAGTGCCCGTACATGTCAAGCAGATCGCCTCCTTGGCCCTCTTCAAAAGGAACCTTGATGATTGGATGGGAGAAAGGAAAGTCACCCCAGGGATCACGTCAGTCACCTGTTAGACAGGGGTGCAGGGAAGTAAATAGTGTGGGAAGAAATATCCAGGGAATTGTTATGGCTAGGCTTGTATAGGCCCTAGGGCCGATAGCCTAGTACCAACCTATGAACCTATTAAATATCTTTGCAATGTGCTTTAAATATCCACATTTTAGGGTACTATATATTCTTTGATTGATACCAGGGGGTATTTTCATCTGTTATAGTAATGGTAAAGGGTGTAGTTAGTCTACTTTGATTTGTCAAAAGCTGTATGGTAAATTAAATAGCTGGTGAAGGGGGATGGCTGAGTCAGTGCTTTTAGTTGTGCTCACACCTCTCAACCATACCGAATTAGTCAGTATTTCCTGTTTCTGAGGGCAAGATAATGGGGTGCCACGAATTCACGAGTGGCCCCTTCAAATCCCGATTTTTTTAAATTATTTTTTATTGCTGTTGATATCATTGCGCATTGCAGTATATCCTGCAAACATTATTGTGCAGGGGGCATGTGCGATGACATCAGTGTCAGTAGGTAGTGCTTAACTACCTGTTTGAGACATGGGGAGTTAAAAAAAGTTAATATAAACCCTATTATCCATTGCAGCACAGCACAAATTAAAATAATAAAATATATCGGTCAGCCAATAAATTCCACAGCAAAACCTTTTTAAAGAGCTAAGCGCATTTATTCCAAACTTTCTGTATGGAACTTCTTCAGTACAGAGTTTGGAATGAAAGTGCTTTTTTGCTGCGGAATTTATTAGCTGACCGATATTTTATTATTTTAATTCATGTTATACTGAGTCTGCAACAGGTAATAGTCTTTTTATTAGTTTATTTTTGTGTCTGGTTCTTGGTTCATTCATTTTGTTAAAAAAAAAAAGTTAGCTTGTTATTCAGGTTGCAGCCCACTCACAGCTTGCAGTAGATGCCAGTGCCAACTGACCAAAGAGGATGCCGTGTCATTGCAAAATACACAGCAAACTGTTTATGTATAAGGAAAACCAACAGACTGAGTCTTGAGTAATATATATATATATATATATATATATATATATATTTTTTTACAAATTGAATAAAAGTTTGCAGCACAGTCAAGTCGACAGGTCTTCCAACTGTAATGTTGTTGATCACAATTGAGATCCATGTAACAGAAGACACGTAGCTGTAAGTATGTTCATCTTTACATTTTATTGGAAGAATGAGTGAACAAAAACTGGGTATGGATTAATTACCGGAAGTTGGGGTAGTTGGTTTCTACAAAGGCGCGAACATGAACTGAAGTAGTTAAAGGGTCAGTCGGTAATACATTTTGGTGTTTTTTTTTTTTTTGCTTTTATATAGACAGACATACACTTAACTGCACTGTTGATTACTGGCATTCTAAAACTGAAGGACAAACAAGTTTTGTATGTCAAAGTTCTGCACATGTGCCTGCTTTTGGGTGCACTACTACCAATAACCTGGTGAGCAACAATAGATTTATTATTTATTAGGTTTTGTCTGTGTTTTTTTGCCAAGTATTCCCATGGAAGGCAGTGGTCTGTTGTTTCGAGCCTGTTGTATCTTATTTATTTATTTTTTTTTTAATTATTATTCCTGATTTCTGTTTGGAATTAACTAGTGATGTCAGTAAAGCAAGGTGTGCTGGCCTGGTATCCGAAGGCAGTTGCTAACACGAGTGAGCTGTGAGCGGCAAGTGTCTTCTGTGCATAGTCCTCCTGAAAGATCAGGCTGGGCATAGATGGATGGGAAGCGTTAAGTGCTGCGACATGTTTTATTTAGTGTATCTTTAGGGAGAAAACATGTATGTATGTGCATATATATGAAAGAAGAAATGATGTGTTATACTAGCTAAACAAAAAATTCTAATGGCGAAGCAAAACGATATTTAGACTTAAGTGAAAGGTGTCGCTAACAACCAACAGTAATGAGGAGGGTTTTTGAACAGATAATCTTCGGCTTGGTGGCTAAATTATTAGTGACATAAATGCATTGCATTTTATTAGCAGTGTGCACTGGTTTTATGCTGTAAAGTTTTTTTGTGGACTTTTTTTAAATTGAGAACCTCGGTTTAATTCTGCATTTCTGTACACCATTGACTGAGCTGTGCAAATCCCACAAGTAAAGGCTGGTAGGAGCTTGGAGGGCATACTGCTCTGTGTGGTTTTACTGGTAAATTTTGCTATGAGCCCAAGCACCTCATGTCTTGCCTTTTATCATTGCTGTGGATTGGGAAATGCTTGATTCTGACAATTCTTCCAGCCTGCAGCAGCTTCTGCATGCTTGGGTGACAGTGGGCAGTTACAGTCATCATTTCCAACTGGCTAAGTAAATAATGAAAAGCTCCCCTCTAAGTGTTCAGAGCTTCGTTTGATTTAGCTTGCCTTGAGTTCCTGATCTGCCATATGACCTGGGCAAGACGAATGTGCTTATGCTGTTGTTTTCAAAGTTTCAGTTTTATGTATTTTTTGGCTTTTATTTGAATGAAATGTCACCGCAAGAGTGTTACCTAGGTTTGGCCTGTGTAGTTCTGTTTCTTGTTGTACAATTTTAAGTAAACAAGTAATCTTGTGTGTGTCCATATGTGCATGCTTATGTTAATTTATAGATTATTATACTTGTTTGTTTATGATAAATTAAATTAAGTCAGAAAAAATAGTATACCACTATCAGCCAGAGTATACACGTTCTACAAATAATATAATTTATATCCCTGGATCATTGAGTATTGCAACATGTAGAAGAACAGTTATAATTTTAAAGCAGACAAAGCATAAACAGTGTGGTATAGCTATCTGACACTAGGCTTTCTAAAAAAGAAGCAGGCAGTGCATTTAACAGCAGTGTCAGATGCTAGCCATGTCTGTTAATTTCTGTATAACCACATCATTCCCTCTTGCAATATTACTAGCTTATTTTTTAATGCAACATAGGCAATTTATTCATCAAGAACAACAGGCACTTTATTTGTAGATGAAACAATGAAATATAAAGTTGTTTGCTAGCAGCTACCTCTTCATTAGTTATAGATCTCTTTAATGTGGAATTATTTAGACGACTTTTACAGAGATTGTGCACATTTACTGATATTGGTGGATTGTAGAATTATGAGTAGACTTTTATGATGAAAATGCTCTGAACTGGGCAGTTTTGTCATTATTAGTTCATACATTTTGTTTCATTGCTTACTTGAAAAATGTTCATCATAATAAATTTAAAATGCGCAATAGCAAGTGTGATGTATTGTACAAGGAATATAATTTAATACAGTCAGAAAGGTGTATCAAAAAACATGTATGTTTTGTGTGCAAGGGCCTATGATTTGAAAACAGCACAAAGGTAATTATCAGATGCATTTTCTTTGAATATGGGTTTCAATGCTGTTTCAATGACTGAGTTTCAAGGGCAAAGAAATTTTAATTCTAAGTTTATTTTCACTGTGAGACTGTATTGCAGATGTATATTAGTGTTTGTGCTATAAAATGTAAAAATAAAAGTTTTAAATGAAATCCAAATAATCATTGTAGAAGTAAAGCAGTATGCACATTAGTATTTATAGTAAATGGGGCGAAATAGCCAAGTAATGGGACATTGGAATGCTGTGCATGGGGGGGCCCCATTTGACCATGATTTTGCGAAGGGGGGAAGGGCAGCAAACTCAAAGACAGACCAGGGTGACACAAACTCTAGCTATGTCACTGATCAGTAGGCCATAGAGAATGACTTTTAGAGGTCCTACTAGCAAACTATAATATTCTTTTGCTAAGATTAGAATATTGCCTACCATTAAATGCCATACTTTTATCTCAAAACCTACATACTGCAAGCCACCAAAAACAAAATCCTAACATTCATTAACTTCTCCCTTCTCAGTGAACATCATTGCTACACATTTCAACAAAAAAAAAATGGTTACCATTTACTACAGGGTCTGGGCCTGGGGCCATATTTTAGTTGTCTGTTCTTGAGTTTGTGTTTGAAAGTTGGTATCCCACAATTCCATTGGAGTGGGTGGGGTTACATAATTATGCATGTAAATTGTATGTTAATCAGCATACAGATTTGTACCTATTTTTCATGGGCCTTTGTTCAGATTTTTGATGTTTCCAGGTTGAGAGGTATGGTTGTGCTGCTGCTGCTGCCTAAGGCAAAATACTACAGAGTACTGGGTTAAAGGGCAGTGGGTTAAGCGTGCACTTGGGAGTGAGTGGAGGCTGACATTGAGCATAATAGGGTAGTGTTCAACACAAAAAGCAAAGGATTTAAGGGGAGATGAGCAGTTATAGATATCTTCATACTTGCTTTGATTTTGCACTTTTAAGTTAGGTGCTTTACTTTACATCAAACACTACATAATTTCATACAATACAGAACTAAAAAGATGTATAAAACGTGGGGTTTGATGTATTTCAAGTGCCATGTGGTGAATAGAATACCTTGTAAAAATATCTGGTTTTATCAACACATTTAATTGTTTAACTTTACAATATTTCCAAGAAAAAATTATGGGGCAAGATCTCTGTCTCTCTCTTTATTAAAGCAACATGAAGACATTAAAACAGAGAAAAAGAGAGGGAGAATTCTATCTTCCCATACTCCCTATTAAGTGTTAAATCTGTATGAGTTGATACCTCATTCCTGATTTTCCTGTTTCCTTCACTGTGCTGCTCAAGAATGTTCACTGCTGAAAGAGTGGCGAGAAAACAAAGTTTTACTACCAAAGCTTCAAGTCGTGCCAATAAGCTAGATCAGAGTGTTACCATCGTTCAAAACTAAACATAAATATATCATAATTCAAGGACGTTTCTTAGCGACAGAGCATATGAGAGTTTCCTAAACTAAGCAGCACAAACGCAGGTTAATTTTCAAAACCTCTAAGATCGAAGGTACCTTAAAATTGTGTGCTGCAGTTGATGTGCTATGCAGAATGCAACTATCTGAGATATTAACAACTACACTGTGTTCAGGATTTCACTCATTGTTTTATCATGCTTGTGTTGATTGCAAAGTTCATGTCCTTGGAGATTATGCACTTAATATCTGTTACAACCATTTTAAATGGCATATATTCAGATTGTAAGACTTGAGAACTCATTAGACTACAGTAAAAAATGCAGTAAGCATTGGTGTGGGGAACAAAACCGATTATTTACATTACCTGAAGATTAAAACAAAGCAGCAGTTGTTTGCGGGCATCATAACCCAATAATTAATACTTAAGTTAGGTGGTATTAATTAAGCATGCTGACAATAATATAATTTTTGGTCTCAGGATGTCCTGACGTGGCATCCTCCCAGTTTGCCTGCTGTGCCTTACTCTGATTAAATCTTCACAGCATTAGTCATCTAAATCATTTAAAAATCTTTTGTTCACCTGACTCATAGTTTCTTGTCAAACAATGACCTGCAGTATGCATATATAATTTTGCATGCATTTTTCAGAAATCAAATATACTGATCCATATACACCCAAACACATACAAAAACACATGTACACAAAATAAAAATAAAAATACTTGTGGAAAACAGTAGTAAATAACTCATACCTGACAACATCCACTGCTCCAGCTCTGACCTTAGGGTCACTCCCCATAATTGAAACACTTGCAGCAAATGATCCGTCAATACTAAATACCACGCACTCCATCCCCTTCGGCAGTACTGTTAGGTAACTTTCTGCACTTGTTTGGTCCCCCCTGTTAATTTAAAAATGAAACAAGATACTTCAGAGATCTTAGATGAAAACAGAACTGCAACTCAGGCTTACAGAAACTAAAATTACTGCTTGTAAAGGTTTGATTTTGTGTCCACTGGGAGATGTTTTTAGCATCAGTGAGTACAGAATAGATGATTTTTAGAGCAGGGTTACTAAACTGGTCATCACTCCAATTACTAGAAACATCTGTCATGTCTACTGTTAGGAAAATAAGGCATACCAGCACATTAACATTTGACCTCAAATGACTGACAGCAATTTTAGCAATAAATGAAATGCAGGCTGGTTAAAGCTCCAATGTAAGTATTTATTTTACCCTTATTTTCAGATTTATATTTAGAAAGTCTCTAAAGATAGATGAAAAAAACACAAATTAATGGCAGGAGTCACACCATGTAGTGGTCATTGCAAATATTTCTGCCTGCTCATAAATCTGTTTTAAATAGCAAATTGTTGAAAGACTCCCAGCATTCTGTATTTTGTTTATCTATTGATTTAAATAAAAACGCAAAGTGATGAGTTGTGAGGTAAATAAATCTGAGGAGAAGTAAGCTTATTTGGAATCATGTCTACATTTCATTATGCTGATCTTTATGAGTAGTTATTGCTTCAGGGAGTATTTGATAGAAAAGCTGCTATACAGATCTTCTGTAAAACTATCAAATACCAGCTTGAAAGTTTTGCTTAGTAGCAAAATGTTCCTAGTTTGTGTGCGTGACCACGGATGCCCGATATTGCAGAGTTATTTCTGCACAGCGGAAAATCACACAATAACGAACACAACTCATGTTGAAGACAGACAGACAAATACATACACACTGACCCACAGATGACATTTGCATGTGTGTGTGTGTGTGTGTATATATGCGTGTGATCTGCATAGTTTTTAATGCAGATGCCCATATTTATATTTAACATCTGGATGCACATGTTGATATTGTGCATATCCTACAACAAAACCCTATCCTTTACATTACAATCCGTGCACAGCAGCTACTGCCCATGCTAATGTTTAACATCTGGATGCACATGTTGATATTGTGCGTATCCTACAACAAAACCCTAGCCTTTATATTACGATCTGTGCACAGCAGCTACTGCCCATGTTTATGTTTAACATCTTGATGCACATGTTGATATTGTGCATATCCTACAACAAAACCCTATCCCTTACATTATGAACTGTGCACGTTTATGTTTAACATCTGGATGCACATGTTGATATTGTGCATATCCTACAGCAAAACCCTATCCTTACATTATGATCTGTGCACAGCAGCTACTGCCCACGTTTATGTTTAACATCTGGATGCACATGTTGATATTGTGCATGTCCGACAACAAAACCCTATCCCTTACATTATGATCTGTGCACAGCAGCTACTACCCATGTTTATGTTCAACATCTGGATGCACATGCTGATATTGTACATATCCTACAACAAAACCCTATCCCTTACATTACGATCTGTGCCCAGCAGCTACTGCCTATGTTTATGTTTAACATCTGGATGCACATGTTGTTATTGTGAGTATCCTACAACAAAATCCTATCCTTACATTACAATCTGTGCACAGCATCTACTGCCCATGTTTATGTTTAACATCTGGATGCACATGTTGATATTGTGAGTATCGTACAACAAAACCCTATCCCTTACTTTAAGATCTGCACAGCACCTACTGCCCACATTTATGTTTAACGTCTGGATGCACATGTTGATATTGTGCATATCCTACAACAAAACCCTATCCTTTACATTACGATCTGTTAACAGCAGCTACTGCATATGTTTCTGTTTAGCATCTGGATGCACATGTTGATATTGTGTGTATCCTACAAAACCTTATCCTTTACATTACGATCTGTGCACAGAAGCTACTGCCCACGTTAATGTTTAAGATCTGGATGCACATGTTGATATTGTGCATATCATACAACAAACCCTATCCTTTACGTTAAGATCTGTGCACAGCAGCTACTGTACTTGCATAACATGTTAGACTGGTGGACTCTTCTGGAACATAGTAAGCTTGTTCCAGGCCATCTTGTATCTAGATTGAGCACAGTGTACATCCTGCTTGTGCTTTATGCCCTTCTCCTCTATTCCCTTGTCTGCTAACTACCCACAGAGGCATTTAACCTGCATTTGCTGTGCACTCCTACCCTATATTTAAACATTTTCCAGACTTATCACACAACACTAACATTCAGAATACTCAACCAGCTAAGCTGTGTATCCTCTCTGTCACATTTGTCATCCCTTAGATTCTCAAATAAATGACATATTTTCTTCAGTTCTCCACAAATGCACTCAAGCACATACATTGAGATGTATTTGCATGTGACTCTTATGGTTTGATCCTGTGCCCCACTCCTTTGCTTACTTCCATGCTGCATAACCTTGCAATGCTTTTTATTTACTCTATTTCTATGATAATGCTGGGAACAAGGTCTACCATGTTGTCCGCCCTTTATCCTTCCAAACATGCATTTACTTTTGATTGACTGGTGACCCATTAGAGACAGCTGTCAGTACCCTTAGAAATGAGCATGCTCTGTTTGTTGTAGATTTCAGAAAGTGACAATGACTTGTATATAACTCAGTTAAGGAATCTTGGCATGCTAGTACCGCATACTGGATGAAGTTCACCTTGTATCTGATCTGCAGGATAGACTGTCAATGACTCTGGCTACCTGTACACAAATCAGCGACTTTAAAATAGTGCTACAGGCTTCTGGCTTCTGCAAATACACTGGAATAATTGTTACTATCAAGACACAATTACTTTTGTAATTACATGCTAGAACAGCATACAGAACACAGACATAAATGAACACAAGCAGTATAGTTTATTTATTTCATTTGTTTACTGGGATATCCAGCAGGGTATAGTAGCTACCACTTGTCAGCGAAGGCCTGGGAAGAAATTTTCTATAGATTTCATATGTTATTTACAACCCAGCACAGTTAATTGAAAACTAATCTTTGTATCTTGAAATTTACAGCAGTTTATAATTTATTTGGCAATTTGTGCACCATATTTTGTGCATCATATCTTAGCTTCAGTGCTTGTATCATAAACCAAAGATGCCAGAATTGCCATACAATTTAAACCTCTTCCTTGGCACTCTCACCATCAATAGCAGTGAACACTACTACCCTTACTATCAGCAGTGGTGGCCAGTGCTACCCTCACTATCAGCAGTGGCCACCACTGCTACCCTCACTATCAGCAGTGGTGACCACTGCTACCCTCACTATCAGCAGTGGTGACTGCTGCTACCCTCACTATCAGCAGTGGTGACCGCTGCTACCCTCACTATCAGCAGTGGTGACCGCTGCTACCCTCACTATCAACAGTGGTGACCGCTGCTACCCTCACTATCAGCAGTGGTCACCGCTACTACCCTCACTATCAGCAGTGGTGGCTTTCCACCAGTTAGCTTCTGCATTCTCCTAAACCAGTATGACAGCAGTTTTGTGGTACCTACCTCCACTAACATGCACTCAACTTTTTGGATAATACCTTCTTCCTTTTCCAAAAACCCACTTGTATGATTTTCAAGGAAATCATTAAAGTTTACTGGCTGATTTTGAGCCACTGAAAACTGTCCAAACTAAACAGGCCAAGAAACTGCTGCTTTTTCCAAAAAGCAGTTTGTGGTAGTAAAGCAGTTGAAAAACTGTACAGGTAAAACAGGATAAAAAAGCATTACTTCATCTAAAAGCTGTGTGAAAGTTATAAACAAATCAAAATAGTAAAACAATACTGCTAACTTCAAGGTTCCAAGAAAACTGCTGCAAAAACACAAGTAAATAAGTTAAAACAAAGAAATGTTGCAAGTATATATCCAAGTGTTAACACAGTTTGGATTTTTTAACGCAACAGAGCAAAAAAAAAGGTAGAGAATCAGAAACTATAGAACAGTTATAGAAATGGTTTGAAAAGATACAGAAAAAATGCTAAGGCATCTCGAATGGTAGAGGAGTCTATCTAAGTAAAGTCGGAAAAGGGGAGAAAATAACAAATGCAAATTAGTGCTTGAACATGAAAGACAGATTCAGCCTGAGGATGCATATTCTCAGAGTGACAAGGGAAAATATTACAAGACTTTCAAACTGCGATGTGCTTCTTGATTTAACAGCAAGCTACCAGGATCTGTGAACTAAAAATTAGTTGCTAAAGGCACAACTCTAAGAGTCTGAAAATAAAATTAATAACCACATTTGGACTTCAGTTTGTGGTAGTAAAACAGTCAAATAAAAGAATGTTAAGGCAAGATGAACATAAACTAGTTAAGTATTTTAATTGACAAAGAGGAGTTGGTACAGCTATAAAGCGAACGTAAAGAGATACAAGAGTATAAGAAAAGTGAATTAGGTGCACTCAAGTCAGCATACACAGGGGCTGGCTAAAAAATGTAAACTGAACGGAACCTTAGCAAACTGCTGTAGGAAGGTAAAAGAAATGTGTCCCAAAATGGATGAACAATGTGGTGGCACTGTTGAATTAATTACCGAATGCATGAGCATGGATGCTGAACATAAAATTCAGAACAAGGCTTGCTAAATCTATGGAATGGAAGCAAATATTGAACTGGATCAAATGCTTATTTCTCATGCTGAATTGATACAGGAAAGTCAAAAATGGAAAGAGACCAGTAGCACAGACAGTAGTAAAGACATTTGAGGCTAAAAGGAGCTGTGCTACAATACTAGTGTAGTCTCAGTGTGATTCTAGCCTTAAATGGAGGATTGAGAGAACTGTTAGGAATGCTTACGTGTCTTGGCAACATGATGGGTGACAGAATACAGAGGCAATATGGACCACTGCCAGGATCCAGAACTGGAGTAGGGCTCCTAGCAAAGTTGTCCTTAAAAGTAAACTTGGCCAGACTTGGAATGAGTTTGGCCAATGCTGTCAGTTAGCTGAAGTCACCTGCATTTGAACTGGCAGGGAGCACTATGTGATATGATAAAGTTTAGTATGGAGCCCAAAAGAGTTAAGCAAAGGCAGGGTCAGGGTGTAGCCTGTAGGGAGGTCTACAGTTAAATATCTTTAAATTCTAGACAATGGCAGTTTGTTACTGATCTCCAGTGATGGTACTGCAGGGCATATCTTTTTGTAGAAGTGTGAGGAAGTGGTCCTCAAGAGATGGCGTTGGGAGACCAACTGATTTAAGTTGGGTTGAGTCAAACAGGGGGTGAGCCCAGAATCAAAGCCTGTGGAGAGGTTTCTGAAGAACTATGTATGACAGAGCCTGTCCCTGTAATCTGAAGAAGAGTAAAGGCTTCTGTCATTGATACGCTGCCTTGTCTTGTATGTGTGAAACAGTTCTAGAAGGAAAAGAAGGTGGTATATTAAGCAATGCTGTAACACTAACTTTAAAATTTTTTATTGGTCAGCTGAAAAAGTCTGAAGAAAAAAATATTTTTGTCTTGGACTGTAGTAAAATAATATGCATTAAATGAGAAGCTGACTGGTTGATGTATGACATATGTTGGAGAATGTGGATAATATATATGTTCTGTTTTACTTAATGGCCCCAATATACCATGCAACATAGTTACATATGCAAATATGTACATATATAGTGTATATGTATATGTATAAATATTTATATGGGATTACCTAAAATAAACAAATAACCAAAATGTTGAAAACACCAACGTTCACATGCTACTATGCGTGTACCCTGAAACATCCACGGTCCATGCAAAATTTCAAAACAAAAACACACAAAACATCGTTTTTTGCACAGGGTGCAAGCTCTTCTGCACCCTAAATGTAGGGTTCTGCACTCCCACACCTGCTGTTAATTATACATCCGAGAATGCACAAAATTGGGAAAAGGGTATATTCTCCAATCCTGGGAGATGAGCAGTCTTGCACACCTGGTGAGCATCTGTTTAGCTGATTAAATGTGGTTGACTCAAAGAATGTCAACCACAGCCACTTTCAAACAAGAACAGCGCATCCAAATATCTATATTTATATCTACATCTCTCTCTCTCTCTCTCTCTATATATATATATATATATATATATATATATATATATATATATATATATGGATCTAGGACACTTGCTCGATAAAGCAAGTGCCCGAATCCATATATACCGATCACAGTTTAACGAAAGCACTTTAATTGAAAAAGCGCTTCCGTTAAACTGTGAAAAAAAAAACAAAACCACTAATTAAATGTTTTTACAGGGGAGCTTCACTCCCCTGCACCCCCAATGTGGGGGGCTGTGCCCCCCCACACCCCCCTACTTAAATATCCTCACTCCAAGGTCGCACTACAGTGGAGTAAAGGAATATTCCCTTACTCGCACCGCAGTGTGACCGGCACACCACTCAGACACACCCGAAACTGGTGCTTCGGTGAACAGCAATTTCGGGCATGTGTGAGCGCGAATTTGACTTTCGGTGAAAGTTAAATTTGCGCAAGTGTCTGGGTTCCATATATATATATATATATATATATATGTATATATATATATATATATATATATATATATATATATATATACATACATACACACATATATTCCTACACAACAAACAGTTGAAATCATGATTACTTGACTTTTCACATCTGGTATTTAACATCTTTCCCCATGTTGGCATTTAAACCACTTCAAAGAATTTGTAATTAAATATAAACTGTTCTATTTCTCTCTTATTTTGCCAAAAATAGCACTAGCAAGTGTTTGCAGTTATAAAATTGCACCACTTAAAAGGCACTTTCACAGTTATTTAGGACTTCACAGGACTGCAGGTCTCTCATGCCATGTCTCAGCCTTATGAACGTATTCAATTGCAAATTGAAATAAAATAACACAAGTCTCTTTAACCAGTGCTACCGGCAAAATACTGAAAAAGCACACATTCCTTTCTGACATGCCCTCCCACTAGTGAGTGACAATGATGTTGACTACACCAGAATTAATTTTAACAGTCTCTTCATGACCTCTGACTAGTATCTGGTGCTGTTCTCTGCTGGCAGCCTGTCTTTACAGATGTTAATAACCAGAGCCACTGGTGTAATACTGCACTAAACTGGATCTTAAAATAATGACAGCCAAGAGTCTGTGTCACCGGAGAACAAAATGTTTAGCATACCACTTTTAAATTTCACAATGGAAATGGCATAAAAAAAAGAAGGCACCACAGAAAATTGTAGTAGTCTAGACAGCCCAAATGATTAGTTAAAAAAGGTCTTTAGTAAATACCTCTTTATACAAACAAATGCAGTCTTTGACTCACCACTGCTTTATGAAACACATGACTCAGCACTTGAACAAGCCAACACCTTTAGCTCACCAGTCCTTCCAGGAATATATGGCTCAGTTCACTAGTTATCCAAGCAGAATGAAGACTTCCAACCTCAGATCCACCTGATTTGGCATTAGTGCATCTTTCTCTACAAAGAAAATCTTGCAACTGGGAACACTGGAAACATACTTCCTGCTGACTTTTCACTCACTTCTGCCATATTGACATAGAGCCTGCCTTAAGTAGATACTTAATTCTAGCTGCCATGAGTGACCTTTAATCTCAGGTAAATTTACTTAAAGGGTCTTATTCCAAGTGCTATACTCACTCATCCCTTCTGTTCTAGCTTACAGATGTTTTCAAGGTATTGCACCATTACCTGACTAGTTGAGTGTACCTAGTGGTTCTACTAGTGTCCATCTGACAGGCAGTCCCAAATGTGTCATCATGCTGTGTTAGAAATGACTCTTGCAGCTTGAAGCCACTGACTTCAAGCACATGGGATGGTCTGCAATCCTAGACAGATTGTTTTTTTGTGATGGTACACACTGAGATGGTGCTGAGTTTTAAAGTGCAGTGGCTGTAAATCTGAGATCCACTGAGATAGCTGTTGGTGAAACTACTAGAGAGAACATGAACTGTAATTAACATGAATTTCCTGCCTAGCAGATAGGAACAAAATGTGAGGATGTTTTATGTAGCAGTGACAGTTTCCAGCTTACCTCATGCCAATATGCATTTATTTGATCTGTTTAACTCTTGATTTTTTTTGTTCAAAAATCAAGGTCAAAGACCCAAAATCAGGGGCAATTTCTAAATATTGAAAGTTTGTAGAACAACAGGTTTTGCATCAAAATGCATTTTCTGAAGAATTAGAATCATGGAACTTTAATGTCCAGTATTACTAATTGACTGTAATATTTTTTTTTATGGAGGACAGGGAAAAATGAGGTAAAATCAGGCACATTTTGTAAAATCGAGGGCATTTACAGCTATGCTGAGTAGACCCTGCCCATTTCTGGTTACCAGCCAAAAAAATACAAACTAGACCACCTTTTCCTGATGTCTTTTCAGTTCCCATTGTGTCTATGCTATTTTGTCCAGCTTTCTGTAGATCATGAGTGGGACAAACCAAAATCCCAGAAATTATGGCTAAGCAAAAAGCCTAGAATTTATGGATTTCTTAAAGAGGGATGCTGTTGTGACAGTGCTTTTTTTCTGTTGACAAAAAAAAAAATAAGACATGCCAGAGTAATGTTCCTTGTTAAATCTTTTCCTAAGCATTTGCAATAGTATCCTTTGTCTAAGGCTGGGCATGGGTAGAGCAGTAATCCTTCTAGACTATTCTCAGACTCTGCATGAGGATGCATGAAATTTCCTGTCAGATCAAAAATGACACAGTATAATATTACACTGTCAGACAGAATATATGTTTCTGAACATTTACAATTGCACACATAGTAGTCATGTGAAGCCAGTGTGATAAAAGCTACACCACAGAAACTGAATCACATGACTGCTTATACATAGTTATTAACCTGGTAGAAACCAGTATGTATCGAAGCCAGTTTCCAAAAAGACTGGAAGCTTTTGTCTGGTTAAGTTATTTGCTGTGAATCATAATATATTAAATAATGCTGTTAAAGGTGGCCAGTTACACGTCTGTGAGTGCAGCTTCATTACATTTTATTATTTAAACCCATCACGGGCTAATTTTCCATATACTTATGAAGCTTCTCATCTGTTTACTCTACAATTCCACAAGTAAGAAATGCTGCCCCAGTACAATTTTTCCCCTCTGTCCTCATACTTCAAGAAGACCATTTTGCTTTTCTATATTTTTTTTTTCCTCCTCAAGTTTCAGTTGAGGGGGACACAATTATTTGTAGAAATACACAGGATACCAGATAAGTGAGGTATGGTTGTAGATGTACTTAGTTCAAAATATGGCAGACAAACCAACTAAACTTTATTAATTTCCTTTGTTCATCTAAAGAAACTAATGAGAAATGTTTGACTAGGTGCAGGTCAAATGGTCAAAATTTTTTTGGCCGATGAGTACTTCCTTGGCCGATTGCTAAAATGCTACAAGAACACTACTCACTTCCCTACAGAACCCATAGCAGAACATGTTCTAGTGATTTAATATCTTCTGATGTTATGTGAGTTGCAGATACATGATGCAACTTTTAAGAATAAAGTCCCCTGATGGATGTCCTCTTCAATGAATCATTGTTTCTCTTTTTCATTTTAAATTATCTGCCTTCAAAAAAAAATCTGTCTCTGGACATTAACAGCTCATCAGATGAAGTAAAATTGAATGATTTTGTAATTCTGATATAAATGATCACTCAATAAAAAATGACTAGGTTTAGAACATGCCCATTTATACAGAAGTACATCTTGATATGAAAATACTCAGCGGTGGCCAAGATGCCTGATTAAACAGATGGAATCATACCTCTCAATTGCTATGACTATGATTTGGGTCATCTGATTTGGCCTCGATCCTCCTACATTTATGACATTCCTAATAAAATCAGACTTTTTTATGAGTACATATTTTAACCAAACCTATAAAGATTTGTCATAATTAACTTTATAGGCTCTAGTATATGAAGATCTTCTATGGTGAAAATAAGAAAATTGCTCCTTTTTTGACCTCTGCTATGAGTTTTATAGGCAATAATTTTTAATATCTGTAGGCTGAAAGGTATGCATGGATATGAGGTTGCAGGACTTGACACTGTAGAGCTAATATAGAGCATGCTCACTCTGACATCAGCTAAGATAAGAATCCAGAGCTTAACTAAACAATTCTAAATTTGTGATTGACTGGAGTTGCCTGGTAAGTGTTTTATTTGAATTTGTATTTTATTTCTTACCACTGTTTTTCACTCTTTGTTAGAAGGAAGGAAAAGCTTGTAGACAAGAAGATTTACTTAGAATAATATTTTGAAGTTTTACCTTTAACTTTCACTGTTTGTTGTTAGACTGGGATAGGTTTCAGACAGGCAAACTCTAGCCATCCTAAAGGATCTATTCATTTATAAATTCACACAGACTGCAGAGAGAACAATCCAGAGCTTATCTAAATAATCCTGTCTTGGTTTGTGATTTATTGATCTTTACTGTTAGAAAGAGGTGCGAATCTGAGTGACAGTGAGCAGACGCTATTGTTGGCATTTGCTTGCGATATAAAGGAAATCCAGCTTTTGTGGGACTTTCAGAAGTTGTACAGCCTGAGCTTCAACTTTTCTGTACTCAGTTTCATATTTAGCTGTATATTGTTTGTGTGACTTTTCTCACAAAAGTTGATTTAACTTCTATTTGAATTCTGTGGTTGCTGATGTAAATTAGTCTTTTCTTTTGGAATTTTTTATTCATTTGCAGCTGAATATAGATTCCTTAAACAAGTATGTCATTAATGATGTGCTAACACACAAATATCTTGCACAGTTTAATAAATGCTATTGATATTTAAATGTAACGCCTGATAACATTGGTGATCTGTGTTCCTCATGTCAAAAGCTGGATGATTTGCTTACTATTATTAGTGATAAATCTAGACTTGCTGATGACAACTGCACAGCTTGAAGAAAGCACAGTTGTGTGAATTCTTACATAAACAATGGCTGTCCTTCTTTTCACTGTTGCAGTATTGTTTACTAAAGGGATTCCCTACCAAGGGTAGCCTAACATTCAGCCAGTGTACCAAAACCTTAGGTGTTTATAGACACAAGTCACACGTATACTCTCTGCTCAAGGGATAAGGCATAAACGTGACGTATGGATGTACATACCTCAGAACTGAATATCTCTAGGAGGAACAGTTGTCCGATGAAGTAGAAGGGGCATGTGCATCTAGAAGGAGAACAAGGAAAAGAGCAGATCAGGAGGGGGAGTGAATACCGCAGCAGTGAAGAGACGAACATCTACTGTTATGGTAGAAATTTACACAACTGTACTACGTCCTTCCATATCACTGTTGTAGTATTCTTTACTAAAGGGAGAGTACAAAAGCTCAATAGGATACTTGGAAGGAGGAAGGCCCAGAAGAGCCTTCAAGAAAACCATACATGATAGGTATGGCAAAGCCAGCTCTTGCTCTGGAAACAACTTCTAATTTGTAATGCGTAGTAAAGGTATGGACAGAGGTCAAAGCAGCAGCCTCATTGATGGAACTGATATTCAATCCTTTGAAGAAACCACCAGCAGAAGCCACAGCACTGGTAGAATGAGCCTTTACAGAGCAGAATGACTTTTCCCATGGAGCAACATAAAGAAATTACGTTGGAGGTCCACAAAGAAATGGTTTGCTTAGAAACAAACAAACCTAGAGATTTGGGATGAAAAGAAACAAAATGTAGCTCAGACTTGCGAATGTCCTTAGTCTTATCCAAATAATATCTGAGCAGCCTATGCAAATCTAAGGTGTGAAGAACCTTCTCACTAGCAGACTGCAGAGAAGGAAAAAAGGAGGCTCAATTAACAGACTGATTAAGAGACAATTCATTAACTATCTTGGGCATAAAAAAAATATTAGTACAAAGATACACCCTTGTCCCTATGAAAAACTAAAAAAGAGGAACAACTATAAGAGCCTGGAGTTCAAACACTCTCTTAGCTGAATTAAGGGCCAAAAGAAGAACAGTCTTCCATGTAACATGCTGTAAGGAAAGAGGAAGTTGCAGGCTCAAAAGGAATCTGAGTCAATTTTTCAAGAACAAAATTAAGATCCCAGAAGGTGGTGCAGGCTTCCTTGGAGGTCTGATATGAAGGCTTCCTTTAAGAAGAAATTGCTTGACCTCAAACCTAGAGGGCAGAGGAGGAGAAGTGAATTGCAGACAAGCAGAAATAGCTGAAATGTGAGCTTTAACAGAAGAATATGCTAACCCAGCATGAAGCAATTAACACAAATAAGAAAGAACCAGAGGGATCCCCACAGAAAGTGGATACTGGTTACAAACAAGGCACCAAACAGAAAATCTCTTCCATTTGGACATATAGGATTTCCTAATAGTGGGTTTCCTGGCCCCCTGCAGGATCTTAAGCACATCTCAGAAAAAAGGTAGTTGCGTAAAAGGGATCAAAACCCTATCATCCACAATGTCAGTTGAAGAATAGACAAGTGAGGAGGGATGAGGGACCCCTTGTCTTGTGTAAGTTCTTTAGCTATGTCAAGAACCTAAGTGGAAACTCTCAGATCTGCTGTGAGTTAGTGCAGAATGGCACAAAATACACTGAACCGACTGATATTGCAAACATTCTGGCAAACAGGTTTAGTGCAAACTTCACCCCCCCTCTCACCCCCTAAAGGGCCCATAAGCATACCAGAAGAATGTAGGGCCCCATCAATCATCGATGTACAGGTTAAAACAGCCCTATCCGAAGCCAAAAACACAGCTTCAATTGGACCAGATGGGGTCACAGGCTGTGTCTTACAAGAGCTCCAAAATGAACTAACCCCTCACCTAAACACACTGTTCAAACTCAGCCTCTCTACAGGCTACCTACCCATAGAGTGGTACACAGCAACAGTTATCCTGCTCCACAAAGGTGGAGCTACAAAGGACCCCGGGAACTATCGCCCTATAAGCCTGACTAGCCTGGTCTGCAAGGCTATGGAACTCATTAACAGAGACATTGGGAACCTCCAAACCTTGGACCCTACCCAGTTTGTTTTTTGTTAAGGGCAGATCATGCCTCCTAAACCTAGTGGACTTCTTTGAGACGGTTACCAAGGCATTAGATGAGGGAAAGGAGGTCCATACAGCCTACCTAGATCTCACAAAGGCTTTTGACACCATTCCCCATTCTAGTATTATAGAAAAGCTCACCAGCTTGAACATAAACCCCTACATCGTGAGATGGGTTGCAAACTGACTCATGGATAGAACCCACATGGTGAGAGTTGCAGGCTCTACGTCCGACTCTAAACCAGTTACAAGTGGTGTCCCCCATTGCTCAGTCCTAGGACCCCTCCTGTTCAGTATATACTTCTCAGAGGTACAGGCAAGCATAGGAGGACTATGGCTGACCAAGTTCGCAGACTATTGCAAACTAGGGGCCATAATTGATTCTCCGGCTGATACAGACACCCTTCAGATGGGTATCACTGAGATGGATACCTGGTGTCAAAATCATGGCCTCAAGCTAAATGCCAAAAAGTGCATAGTCATCCCCTTTGGAAAAAACAAAATACCTGTGAACTACCACATAGGTGGTAGTCCCCTAAATACAGAAAATATAATAAGGGATCTGGGGACCCAAGAAGATAGTAATCTCTCCTTTGATAATCATATTGCCAAGGTGGTAAGAAAATCCTTCCATGTGGCCCACTTAATCACAAAAGGGTTCGCATCTAGAACAAAAGAGGTTATTGTGCCTCTCTACTCATCACTCATTAGACCCATCATAGAATACAATGCCCCATTTGGGATGTACCTTACAAGACACCTACAACAGCTGGAAAGGCCACAAAAGTACCTCACCAAGAGGATTACTGGCCTCAAACAGATGCCCTATGCAGCCCGACTCAAGAAACTCCAGCTGTACTCAGTTGCATACCGCTTACTCAGAGGTGATCTCTGCCTGACATACAAGGCCATGTCCAACTCAGAATTGATGGACATGCTCCACCTAAAAAAAAACAAATCCCAGAGAGCCACACGCTCTAGAGATATAAACCTCACCACAACGATAAATAGGACATGCTGGAGGGATAGATTCATATCCCAGAGACTCCCCATGCTTTGGAACAGGATTCCAATATACATCAGGCAGAGCCCCTCACTAACACTCTTCAAGAGAAACCTTGATGGGTGGATGGGAAACAGAAAATTTACCCCAGGGATCACTGCACTGGCTCTGCTGGATAGTGGCGCAGGGAACTAATGGCTCTGCTGGACAGTGGCGCAATGAATTGATGGCTCTGCTGGACAGAGAACCAGGGAACTAATCTAAGGGGGTGGTGAAAGCCAACACATTCTGGCTAGGGTTATAAATGCCCTTGGGCAGATAGCCTAGTACTTACCTATGAACCTATGAACCTAAGTAGGTCCACCCTGTGAGGTAACTTGTAGTGATTGCCTTTGGCTAGGTGCAGAAGAAGAAGGAATCAATGTTATCTGCCCCAAAAGGGATTCACCAACAAGACCGGGGGATTCTTGCTCTATCTCCAGCAGGACCCAAAGAATAAGAGGAAGGGGAGGGAAGGCACAGATAAACATCCCCATCCCATCCACCTGCCAGCCAGCTTTCAGAGGACGTGCAAAACCAGAAAACGGAGTCTGTGAAGCATCGGAGGATGAACCTTCTGAGACAGGAGTAATGACAGTCTTGCACCACCATGTTACACATCTCATCTGAATATCTAATCCAGATATGTGTTCTGACTGGAAACTGCATAGAGAAATCTGAAGAGCTGTTCTGTCTGAGAAGAGTAATAAAGTGTCAAGAGTCAAATTGTTGATGTAGCACACATCCTATGAGCTGTGTAGTAAAGTGATTTTCCTGTATTCCCTTGCTTGTTCCTTCCTAGAATTTATTGAGAAAGGAGGCTGAAAGAGAGCTCTCAGAAGAATTTGGAAGTTGGAGAGGAAAAAACTCTGAATGAAACTGAAAGGCTGAAAAGGAGAGCTCTGTAATGTGTGTGATTTGGCGTCATGTAGAGGGACCTCCCTGATGGACTATGAGGGACCTGAGGGCATGCAATGGAAGTCCTGGGTGGAGATCAAGCTGAGGTCCTGGGAAACTGGCTGAGGAAGCACTGGGGACTGATAGGAGACAGCTGACATGAGAGACAGCTGAGAAATCCACCACTGAAGCTTGTGGCATAGAAGAATAGGGACTAGAACATCCAGAGGTTGAATTTATCATAGGATACTTAGTTTTCTAATACATTTAGTTGGAGCCCTCAGAAACTGGCTGGAGGTATATGCTGAATCCTGAGAGCTAAGAGAGGTTCAGAGGCTAAGGCAGAAACTGAAAGGAAGAAGAAGAAGAAAAGGAAGCAGAGATAGGAGAAATAGCAAGAGACAGGGCGAGAAAGATAGGATCCTGAGAAGGAATGCAAAACCTGAACCAAAACTGATTGAACCTAAGAACCAGGCAGAAGAAGAAACTTGAAAAACAATTAGAAGTGATTGAGTCAAACAACAGTGCTTAGTGTGAGGTACAGCCAGGGTAGGTAGGTCCTATAAAAATTTAAATTTTTTGGTCAGTTACTTTTTGTTTTAATGGTGGTTTGTTTTTACCCTAAATGAGCAGGTACCTGCAGATAAAGAAAAATCTGAACATCCAAATATCCTCAGCTCTCAACTCAGCAAAGCAAACAGTAGCAATGTATTTGGTGAAAACTCTTGGGGCAGTAAAGAGGCCAAAGGCAAAGCAGAGAAGAGAAAGAGAATAAAAAAAGAAAAAAAAAAGAAAAAACGTCCTGAAATAGGACTAGATGAAGATAAAAGATAAACATCTTCATGGAGACCAGGAAAGTCTGAGGAAGAAGAAGAGGAAACAGGGTCTGAAGGGATAACATCCAAAAGGAAGATATCTTCAGAAAGATGTTGAGCTGAGAGAGGTTCAAAATGGGTCTCCAGGTGCCTTCTTTCCTGATAACCAGAAACATTTTGGAATAAAACCCCTTCTCCTCCTGTGATGGGGACACAGCTTGAATGGTGCCTTGAGACAAAAGACCTTGAAGTAGTTTGAGGAAGAAAAGCTGTTCCTGAGGAGGTTGAGTGATGCCCAGAAAAGGAGGAAGGGGTTTCCACACCATGAAGTATCCCTGACAGATGATGGACAGAAGAGTTTTGAGTGATCCTTAACCAAAAGGGAAGGGACAGGGTAAGACGCAAAGATAATGGAACCAGACATAGGAAAGGGGGAAGCAAACAGTCAGATAGAACTGGGTTGTCTTGAAAAGGAGGTTTTTGAAAAGTGTGAGTCTAAGTTAACTTAGCAGGAGGACCCACCTAGAACTCTGCTTACTTTTGGGAAGAGGGTGCGGCTGTCTGCAAACAAAAGCAGATTAAGAAGGATTATTCCTCTGAAAATTGGGAATATGAGAAGCAAAAATATACTTTAATTCCTGTAAGGCCTTCCCCTTATCTTGCAGGGACTTAAAAAGGCTCAGTAGCTGCAGAACCAGATTTGATCTTATTATCAAGAGGAGCATCCAACACTTTAGCCTTATGTCATTGGGCAAAGGCTGGAAATGAAGCCAAGATTAACATCTCAAAACAGGATCAAAAGCAGCAGCTCTTGAAGAGGCATCATCTGCATCATAACTGTATTTATTAGAGTGGTGGGCTACTTGAGCAGCAGATCCCAGTAGTGAAAGGGCCGAGGTCTTCCCTTTAGAATCAGGAAGGTCAGAGGTAGCTTGGAAAGCCTGAGAAAGAAGGGCTAAAATATAGCTAGTCATATGGGTCTGGTAATTAATAGCCCAAAAAGCCAAGATGGTAGCAGTATATACTTTCTTACCAGCTGTTCCATGGCCCTAATGTCCTTGTCTGAAGGAAGCAGTTTAGTAGAAGGCAAAATCTTAGAGAGTTTGTTATATGAAAAAGACAGCATAGAGGGGTCAACAGAAGGACATTTGTAGAGAAACTCATAGTCATAAGGTACCTTGTAAGACCTGATAGGTTTCCTAGGGGCTGGAGGTTGAGATTCTGGGGCCACAGAAGCAGCAGAAAAGGTATGTAAAAGGGCAGCCAAGACAGAAGGTACAGCAGAGGGCTTGACTCCATCTGGAGGAGCTCATAATACCTCTTCCTAGTGTTAGAAACCTCAAAAGTAAAACAACAGTATTAGTGCAGTGTACCCACCGATAAAGAAACAGCACAAGTAAAACAACAGTATTAGTGCAGTGAAGAAAAAGCAAAAGTAAAACAACTGATTTAGTACAGTTAAAGAAATAGCAAAAGTAAAACAACTGTATTAGTACAGTTAAAGAAAGAGCAAAAGTAAAGCAACAGTATTAGTGCAGTGAAGAAACAGCAAAAGTAAAACAGCAGTATTAGTGCAGTGAAGAAACAGCAAAAGTAAAAAACTATATTAGTGCAGTGAAGAAATAGCAAGAGTAAAACAGTATTAGTGCATTTTGAATTTTTTGAATTAACTACTGTTTATCCCTTCTCATGGTTTCAGTTACTTTTTTGTTTTGCTAGTGTCAGAAACCTGAGAGAAGTCCCATTTAAAGTACTTCATCATACAAGAAATAGTATCTCCAAAAGAGAGTTCTTCAAAAGGGAAGTCTGAGTTAATAGATTCTTCCTCTTTAGAGCCATAATCCAAGGGAGAAGGGATCTGGGAGGAATATGCCAAAGACTCGTCCCCAGAATGTAAGTCCTCATCAGAGGAGTCCTGCTCTCTGGGCCTCTTCAGTGGGGTAGATGACCAAAGGGATCAGGTTCAGAAATTCCTTGGGGAGGCTTCAATGTCATCAATGCATTAAACAACCCCAGGTAAAATCCTGACATTCACACTGAGGATCTTTAGGATCAAGGGAAATATGCTTGTTTTTTTATGTTTTTCTTTTTTGGGTACATCCACCCCAAACACATTTGGAGGGTGTCTATATTCAATTAACATGGTAGGAATCTCCACCCCCACTGAAAAAGTTTCTGTGGAATCTCCCCTGAACTCTCTGAAATGATCAGCTGAGGTCCCCTCTCAACATCCAGAATGGACATCTGCAAAGCCTCCGAGGATGTGCAAGACATCAGATCCATGTGGGCCTCCCCCTACGATCAAGACACATGAATCCAACGTAACAATCAGGCAATCCTCTGGGCCCTAACCAACCTTGAGACAGATGTCTGGGGGAGGTGGGACACCAGCTGAATTAGAACTATCTCATTTGGCCTTTTTCTCGGCAGGCGGCTGACCTTCAGGAGGGGTGGGTTCTGCTTACACCAACAATTTAAGATGCTGGTTGTCCAGGTAAATGGACAAAGAGAAGACATGACTACATAGGGTCTTAGGGACAAATGCACAGTGTTTTATTGTTCTGAGAAGCACCCAAACAAAAGAGACACTGCTTGTGATGATCCTTCTGGGGAATTTGCCTCCTACGCTGACATTTTTTCCTTTCTGGATGACATGTAAATCCACAACACTGAAAAAGAAAGAAAGGAAGGAAGAAACTCCAATGGGGCACTTATGTGACAGACATCTCTGTACCCAGCACAGTAGAAGGACTGTTCAGACTGATGTGCAATGATGGTGTTCGGACTGGCAGCAAAGAAGTTCTGAAGTACGTACATCTGTATGTCACCTTTATGCCCTACACCTTGAGCAGGGAACAAACACGTGATATACAATGTCTATAAAATCATAAGGCTTTGGTATATTGGCCAGACGTTGGACTACTCTTGGCAAGGAATCCCTTTTTTAAAGAATACTGCAACAGTGATATGGAACAACATCTGTTGTTACATATATTAATGACTGGACTGATGAGATAAATAATGTTAAACAAAGAGCAAACAGAACATGTTATAGCATTGGGATCTCAAGCAATGTTGGGACACCATCTTACAGAAATCTTCCCTGAGCAGGATGTGTGAACAATCTTTTATGTGAATGCCAGTGACTGAAAACATGAATACAAATCTTCATGGAAATACAATGCCTGGCTAAAAGAGCATCAGCCAAGATAAGATAGTGCTTATGAATAATTCATCTCTCTATCAAGGCATAATTATTAATATAAATAAATATTTATACTGAAAATAATTCCTCTAATAATCAAATGTCAGACAACAGATGCAAACTAGCTATAAGACTTCGCAGTGGTTTTTAGAATTGTTAGCTCAGCCACTTGTCAGGAAAAAATAGAATGGAAATGTCACAGCAGCCTGAAACAAGGGTGTCACACTTACATATTGTAACAGCAGGAATGGCTCTTCTATTAGAAGTTGTATAAAACATGTATTAGACAGTACTTTCCTATTTCTATCAAAGATTCCTAAACTATATGTGTAAAGAATGCAAATAATGTAAAATACATGATTTGTAAAATGTACATATATGCCAGAAACATCAAAGAATCAGGAAATGTATATTGTTCTACTTCATACATTATCTACAGAATGAATGACAGGGGCAGATATTGTGCCTTGCATACACATGCTGCAAAGCTGCAGACTTTATATAAAGTTTTTATTAAGCTTTTGTATTGTACTACTTTGTAAGTTGCAAACTTTCATTAGTTTTGAATTATTCAGCAACAGTAATAATGTAAATATGAACTGCAGCTGTAACAATAATAAATAGTCTTTCTCATTAGAAATGTTGTGATAGGCAAGCAGTAAGAACATATGATGATAAAGCAAGCTGAAGAAAGGAATGCTGACTCTGTACTTGTCACTAAAAAGGGAAGAAACCTGTCATAGTAGTAACTTTTAAAATAGTCTGCACACAAGCAATTTTAAATAGATGTATGACCTGCTTTGGACACAGTGTATGTCTAAAGAGGCAGGGCTGTATCTTTCAAGATTGTATAAAAACCCTGTCCTCATCTGTAATATTTGTCAGTCAGTAAACCAAACCAGATACAAGATGAAATAAACTGTACTGACCCAACTGGAGATGCCTTGCTTTGCTGATCATTTATTTTTCTTGTTATTCTGACTGCCTGTATTTTTTTCCTCATAGGTGCAGTGCTTGTAGATAGGTTTACAGAACACATTTAGAAAAGGATGTGTCTATTGCCTGTAAAGATCACTCGGTCCCTATGAAATAAGACAATGCCCCTGACAACTTTAGAATTCTGAATACTAGTATTCAACAATCTGAAAATTCAGAGCATTTAGAAGGAAATAAAAAAGACATAAATGAAAAAGTTCACAACAAATAACAAGGAATAAAAAGAAACTGATAAATGTCTGTTAAGTAAAGAGAATGCATACTAAAAAGGACACTGATTTGTTATGTAACACACAGATTACAGGGAATGATAACATTTTTTCTATCAAAAATTCTTTAGTCTACTGAAAAAGGCAGAATTTTTTCCAAAGATAAGGCAGAAAAAACAGGCAAGGCAGGTGAAAAGGAAGAAATCAAAATTGAACATGGAAGGATTGAAGAAAATTACTGTTAGAAAAAAGATGAGAAAGCCAGACGTTGACAACATGGCTCAAGCTGTGGATGTACAAAGCCAGATGGATGAGAACTGTATGTTGGAAATGTAATATGCAGTGAAAGCAGTGAAATTAATAACACTAATGATGATGAAGATCATTCCTTTAGATGTTACTGAATTAGAAGTTGAAGATTCTTCAGATCTGGACAGAAAAGATATTCTTGTTACTGGAGATTCAGTTATTAGAGGAACTGATACTTAATTTTGCAGAGAAGATAATGAACATTGAACAGTGTTACGCTTGCCAGGAGAAAAAATAAAGGATGTGAGAGAAGCCTTAGAACACCTTAATGTGAGGAGGTACAGATCTGTTTTTATTCATGTTGGTATATATGATGTCATCCACATGAACTTTCAGACTGTTAGTAGGGAGCTTCCAGCTCTCTTAGATTGCATAGCTTGCACAGGTGTTAGGACATATTTTTCACAAATCATTTATAGAAAGGAGAATCAGGTCATTGTGAATGAAAAGATTTTTTTTGGGTAGATACCTATATGAAAAAAATGTCTTATTTTAAAAAATGGAAATGTAGAATATTCAAGCCTAATTTGGGGCACATGTGTTCAGACAGGAAGTCACGCATTTGTCAAGATCAGGGAAGACAATTTTTGCAGCAGATATTTTACAATATTTGACAAACACAAGTCACGATTTTTGCCAGGTCAAAATTTTAACATTTCACAAATAGTGGTTGTTAATGCTATGAGCATTAATAATAATGATTTTTTTATTGCAAAATGTGCTACTTTTCCACAAGATTGATGTTGTTGTTTATGAAATATGGTTAAAGAACAATGACTGGAAACCAGTTCTGACTGTAAGAGACATTCTAAAAAAAAATCAGGTGAAGGTGTTACAATAGGGATTAAAGATAGTTATGAGGCCTGTGATTATTGCTTGTTTTCACTTATAACACCAATACTATAAATTGTGTAACTGTGACAGTAAAGACAACCTTGGAACATAAAACAATTGTTGGAATGTATAGACCACCAAAGTCAAGTGCTAATGACCTAGAAGAATTCATACATTTCCTGCGTGAAAGACAAAAGAGAAGAAGAATAGTGTCTGGTGACTTAAATTAACCAGAACAGGCTGGAATAATATTGACTCAACAATATTAGTATGGACATTATTCACATGTGTTCAGGAACAACAATTGCTTCTGTCTGTAAAAATAACTACAAGGGAATGAAACACACTAGACATTGTTTTCCTAAATAAATTACTATTAATTTATGTCAGGTTTTACCACCATTGATGTGTAGTGAGCATGGGGTTATAGAGGTTAATTTGTTGCTAGGTAATTCTGCCAAACTGAAATCTAAAGCAGTACACAGAAGATTAATTACAGATTATATGAAAGCAAAACAGACATTGAGTGCAAAAAATCAAAAAAACTGTTTAACTTAACTTCAGGATCTAGGCATACCATGTCAGAGGGATATATTTCCATAAAAACAACATACCTGATTAAGGTGAGAGACAAAAAATATAAGAAATGGAAAAGAGATTGAACTACAACTTTGAAAACTGAAATAAGCTGGATAAACAAATAGTATGAGACAAGCTCAAGAAAAATTTGAAGAAAATTTGTAGAAAGGTACTGGGCATAATAGGAAACCTTTTTATAGACACATAAGATGTGGAAGGAGTCAAGACATAAGATGTGGAAGGAGTCAAGATATACAAACTGAAAAACTGTGAGGATTCTAAAATTTATTGTCAGACACAACATATGATAAATATATTTACAAAATCTTATATAAAACAGTTTGGCTCCACAAAAGGGGTGATAAGATGTCCTACTGAGATCCAGGTAACCTCAGATACTAAAATCAAATTAGATTATACTGAAAGAGAACTGTGCAAACTAGATCCAAGCAAAGCACTGAGAGGGTATGGAATTAGCAATAATGACCTGAGAACACTTCAGCAAGAACTTACAGTAGCATTATATCTATTACTTACTAGGTCATATAAATATGGGGAGATTCCTCAAGACTGGAGACATGCACTTATTAAACTTCTCTTCAAGGCAAAGGGGAGTTTGACAAACCCAGAGTCATACAGACCCTTAAGTCTACTTTCATGTTGTAGAAATGTAATGGAGAAGGTAATATTGGATAAGTTATTTTCAGAATTGGAAAGGCTGAGACTTGAAACCATATATTGACATTCGTATGTTGAAAACAGATCTATTACCACCTGTAACATGATTTTCTATAATAATATAATAACAGTTATGAATGAAAAATTGTGCTGTGATGTAATGTATATAGATTTAACTTCGGCATTTGACAGGATCATACACAAAACAGTGATCCATAAATTAGAACACCTAGGTTTAATGTACTCTTGATAAGATGGATAGCTGCATGGCTTTTAAATAGGACGTGGCACGTAACATACAGAAGTTGGACAGGTGAAATTCATGGTTACAGTCAGGGTGTTCCACAAAGCTCTGTCCTAGGCCCTTACTTGTTTAGATTATATTTTTCAGATCTAGCTTTTTCATCTGAGGTGTTCTACAGTCTGTATGCAGATGACTTGAAATTGGGTAAACTAATTACATGTGTTAGAGATAGGGCATGTTTGCAAAACTAATTACATGTGTTAGAGATAGGGCATGTTTGCAAAAAAACTTGACTAAATTGACCATTTAGACACAGGAGAATAATATGCTGATAAATACATCAAAAACTAAGCATATGATATTTGGGTGAAATAAATTGAAAGGTGAATATTTAATACAGCAAATAGTGTTTGAAAGTGTAGATTCATTTAAGGACTTGGGTATATGAACAGGTCCAACTCTGAGTTTTTCTAATCATATCAACCAATTGGTTAATGATAGTTATAGAACTATAGGTTGCATAAAAAGATTTATAAAGTATAGTAAATCAGAAATGATGAAGTCATTATTTGTTAATTATATCAGACCCAAACATGAGTATGGAATAACAACATGTAAACTTTATAAGAAAACAAGCATGAGTGGGTTTGGAATAATGGTTAAGGTTTTTGCCTTATACACACAAGGTACATGGTTTGATTCTGACCTCAGGTAATAGCTAAAATTAAAAAAAAATGACCCTTCAGTGCAGTTAGCCTAATATGAACCTATAAATAAAAAACTCAGAAAGAAAGTATCTCTGACACATGAGTGGCAAGTGAACAAAAGCTATTTAAACATTTGGATTGCTTCTAAAACCACCTGGACCTACAAAGCTGATATAAGTATATATTTTTTCACACTTGCTGTAACAGTCTCAGTGGTATTTAATACTTCTGTACTGCATTTATTTATTTTGTTGAATATATCACTGTTTTTCAGCCTGTACTTGTTAAAGAAACTCCATCTGTTTGTTACTGTACTGCTCTTTGATAGTTTTAACAGCATTAAGCAAAAGTTGTTCTGAGTTTGCCAAATATTTCTAAGTTTTGCAAAGTTTTTGTGTACTGTGAACATTTCCCAGAGTTAGTGACCTTATTTGCAAGGATTCCTGATATTACGGGAATTCCCACTTCTGTTCTAAAGCCTTTGTTACTGCACTTGAGCTCAAAGCCAGTTTGTTTTAAATGCTATGGTTCATTTGCACTCTGAAGGGAGCAGAAAGCTAAATTCAACCAATCCAAGGTGGGAACTACTGGCTTATAACTTATTGTGTTTTTGTTTGATTGGCCTGAAGATTTAACTTTCATCCTGCTGGTATAAAAGCCGTACATTTTTGTAAGTGTGTGCTCATTAATTCAGAGCTTCTGAATTAATTAATTAACAAATTTTGCCTGGCATGGACAACTGTGACTGCAAGACTTGGATTGCTTCTAAAACCATCTGGACGTGCAAAGCTGATTTAAGTATATTTTTTGCACTTGCTCTAAATGTTTCAGTGATATTTAACACTTATGTGCTGCATTTATTTATTTTGTTGAATTTATAACTGTTTTTCAGCTTGCACTTGTTAAAGAAACTCCATCTGTTTGTTACAGTACTGCTCTTAGGTTGTTTTAACAGCATTCTGCAAAAGCTGTTCTGAGTTTGCCAAATATTTCTAAGTTTTGCAAAGTTTTTGTGTGTTATAAACATTATTCAGGGTTAGTGAACTTATTTCCAAGGATTCCTGATATTGCAGGAATTCTTACCTCTGTTCTAAAGCATTTATTACTGCACTTGAGCTCAAAGCACGTATGTTTTACATTGGGAGGGTTCTTTTGCACTCTGGTGTGAACAGAGAACTAAATTCCCTGCATGCAAGATTGGAACTACTGGGTGATAGCTTATTGTGTTTTTATCTGAGTGGCCTGAGGGTTTAACTTTCATCTTCCTGGTATAAAAGCCTTGCGTTTGCTCAATGCGCAATGCAGTTCCCTGTGCTTGCATATAAGCAAATGTCTCTGGTTTAAAATCCTTATGGGAAATAATCTCCATAGTCTCCCACTGTTGACAGCTGTTCAAAGAGCTGTCAGTTTGTGCAGAGGGTGGTACCACTGCAGGCCATCTAATAGTATACTACTAAACACTCTCATATTGACCTTAAATTGGCTCTCACACACTCCTTCTCATCTAGAAATTGTTTCCTACCTAACATAGCATAGGCTAGATTCAGACCTGCTAAATCTAAACTGTTTGGTATCACTGTGCTCTTACACCAGACATCTTACATTAAAAGGGCCTTCATGCACCCTTGTGGCAGAAATGTGTAGTTCAGCACCCATTTTATTCGGGGATTGCTGGAGAAAGGCTCAGTTTGGGGTTTTCCCATTGGTAGTTGTGTTAAAACTGTTAATATTTGCTTTTAGTTTACCGGAGCTGCTCAAATTTGGAAACATTAGCCAGAACTCTGGAGTGCATCTGCACTGAAATCAAAGGCATTCATTGAAAAAAAAAATAAAAATAAGCATATTTTAGGCCGCACTGCACTTTGTTAACTATATTTAATTGAATTACTGCTTCATTTTTGCTGTTTTTGACTAAGTCCAGCTAGTCCAGCTAGCCCACTTCCTTCCCAAATACCACATTCAGAAAAATCCTGCCACAATGAATGGGCAGTTTCCTATCATTTCCCCTGCCAGCTTGACTGATAAGGGAATCTTGAGGCAATGTAGCAATTGCTTAATGTGTACTGAAACCCATTTACTCCTAATGCAGACTAAAACCTTATGAGACCGATGCAACTACACTGTGGAATTGGAGTCAATTATCTCACGTAAAACTAAACTAGACATCAAACAGGCTGTCAACACACATACTTCACCTCTCACACAAAATAAGGTCATGACACATAAACCCACATATGCATAGCTACTCACTAAAAGCCTACCAAAAAAGCAGAGACCTCCCAAATGCACCCTGCCCACGCTCACCACTAAAAAAAATAAACCACTACACATATCAATGCATACACCCATGTCTGAACAAATTTATTTATTTATTTAATTTATTTATTTGCATTTGTTTACCAGGAAATTCCGACTGGCCGCAGGTCCTTTTTCAACGGATGCCCGGGGAGAAAAGCTCCACACCATGTACATGATAAATAGAGATACAAAGTTGCAGCAATAGTAAACAACATTACAGGTGGTTGGCTTTAATACAATAAGAAGATATTGATTATCAACAGTATAATACAGTAAATGTTGCAAGTTAAGATAGTTTCTTGTCATTTATAATATTAGTAACAAAGTTGTCAGGCAAGATTTTAAAGTCTGTAAAGACAACTAGCTAATTCTGACTGTGGTTAGTAGTGGCGGTAGTATAGTTGGGTTAAGTCCCTAAGGCAAAACACATCAAATGTCTTAGTCATAGGCGACGCCATACTGAGACACACAGCTGACCCCTCACCAGAATGGACAAGGAGAAGGTCACAATCAGCTGCCTATCTGGTGCCAGAATATGACAAATCACACATGCACTCAAGTTACTTAACAAGTACCATTATGACTCTGTCATAGTCCATGTTGGAGTGAATCACTTTAGACATACCTCTCTGGACTATACGAAAGGAGACATGACAGAACTCTCTGATTATGTGTTCCAGACAGATATGTCCCAAGCCCTAAGCAGTATCCTACCCCTCACCCAGGATGATGCCGCAATATAAACAAAAAAAGATTGACTTCAACAATTGGCTTCTGGTGTCAGTCCAGGGAGATCAAGTATATGTCAGCCTGGAAGGACATGGTAACAGACCTCGCTGCTTTGATAAATATGGTCTGCACCTGCCCCCCTAGGATTTCAGATACTCCCAAAGGCCCTTGCCTCCCACATAGAGCCTTTTTTAGGCAATGTCAAAACAACAAATTTTCTAATGTAACAAAATCTAATTGAGATGAACTCTGGGTCGTCCTGTTAATGCTAGGAGTTTAAACATGAAACTGCACTTCCTGGAAGCACTCCTCACCTTAGAGGATGCTGACATCTGTGCAGTTACCGAGATGTGGTTCAAGGCCACTGAGAGCACCATGGCTGTGCAAGGCTACAATTCCTTTCACACATTCAGATCGCAAAATGAGCATGAAGGAACCAAAGGTGGATCCATCTTCATTAAAACCAGATACACTTTGAAACTGGTCAAACAGCGTGACTCACTCAAACTACTCCATGTCCAATTAACTATTGGGAAAGTACTCTACCATATCATTGCTAGCTATATATCCCCCACCATGAACAAGGACAAGCACACCGTCTACCTCGATTTACTGGAATTCCTTGCCATACAGCCCAATACCTTAGTCATGGGAGATTTCACCTATCCTTTCATAGACTGGGGACATACATGAGCAAAAACAAGCTTACCCAGAATTTCCTAGACTTTGTTAACATAAATGCTCTGGAACAGATAGTGTGCACCCCAACTAGGGCCTCTGATCTTCTGGACATAGTATTCATCAACATGGGGGGGGGTCACTGTACTTCCTCATGCGTGATGCCCTGCCTGGTTAGATCAGACCACAGATTAGTCTCATTTGAAGTAACTAGTGGAACTGACACCCTCAAAGGAACAAAAATTATAAAAAAAATTCACCAAAGCTAAATACAGCTACTAAGCAATGATATAAAAAGTTTCATACTACCCACAATCACAGACATCAATGATCACTATGCAGAAGTGTACGCAAATGCACTGTACAAACACTTGAGCAACTGCATGAACTCTGCTGTACCCGACCAGATCAAAAACAGGTCTTTCTGGAAGAACAATCCAACATGGTGGACTTCAAGTATAAAAAGATTATATAACAAGAGGGAAAAACTGTTGTACAAAAGCAAGAGGGATATTATTCTGGAGAGGAAGAGTTCCTTCCTAAGAGTCTTCTAAAACAAATTACAAAACTAAAATCACATCCCTAACCAAGGATAATCATAAGGCATTCTTTAACTACGTCCGAAGTCTAAAAGGGAATGCCCAGCTATGTGCTGAACTGGTTGTAGATTGGATCTCTTATACTACACTGGAAGATGTTGCCAACCTGCTAGCTGATAGATGCAATGTAAACGTCACTTCCCTATCCCACCTACCATATTCCAAAGCATACCTGACACCAGCCCTCTGCCTAGTATCTCTTCAGAACAGGTCATCTCTGCACTCGCCAAGGCCAAAAACACAGCCTCAGTGGGACCAGATTAATATCCCAAGTTGTTTACTAAACAATGTAAAATAAAACTTAGCAGACCCATTTGTCATTCTCTTTAATCATAGCTTGTGAACTGGCTGTGTTGCTGCAGAATGGAGAACAGCAACAGAAACCCCCTGCACATAGGGGGACCATCAACTGAGAAACCACAGAAGATCACGATTCCAGAAAACCAAAACTAAAGAAAACACCACTGGAATAGTCAAAGACAAAGGCAGATCAAAAATGTGTGTAAAATTGCATTTATTACTCGCTTTCAGAGACTTCTTCTGAAATAACAAATACTTGTTATTTCAGAAGAAGTCTCTGATGAAAGCGAGTAATAAACACAAGTTTACACCAATTTTTGGTCTACCTTTGTCTTTGGCTATTCCAGTGGGACCATTAACTGACCCTGGGAACTACAAACCTATAAGTCTAACCAGCCTCATCTGCAAGGCCATGAAAAGAATTATCATGGACCTTATCAACAAGGATATAGGTGACCTCCAAATGCTGGACCCAACCCAATTTGGCTTGGTTAAGGGTAGATCATGCTTATTAAACCTGGTTGACTTCTTTGAGAATGCTATCAAAGCCATAGACAAAGGTAAGACAGTGCACACAGCCTATCTCAAACTTGCCAAGGCTTTTGGCACAATTCTCCATTCTGGCATTGTTGAGAAACTCTCCCAGATAAGAATTAAACCTTACATTACTAGATGGGTAGTCAATTGGCTCACCAGCAAAACACACTCTGTCAAAACTTGTGACTCCACCTTCACCAGTAGTCCCATCACCAGTGGGGTACCACATGGGTCTGTGCTGGGTCCCTTATTGTTTGGCATCTATTTCTCAGAAGTCCAGGCCAAAGCAGATGGCCTTTGGCTCACCAAGTTCACTGATGATTGCAAACTGGAAGCAATCACTGAGTCCCCCAATGATGTCAACATAACACAAGAAGGGCCAACACAAACAACTGATTGGTCTAAAACTAAATGCAAAATAATGCATTAATATTCCCTTTAGCAAAATGGAATTCCCTACAAATTACATTATTGACAGCATCCCCCTGAGTTCCAATCCAGTGGTGTGAGACTTGGGAACACAGATTGATAGCAATCTGAACTTTGACCACCAAGTTTCCACAGTGTTAAAGAAAGCCTTCTATGTACTGCACTTCATAAGCAAGGGTATATTATCAAGGTCTAGGGATGTTATAACTCTACAGTACTCAACTCTTTGACCACCAAGTTTCCACAGTGTTAAAGAAAGGCTTCTATATTATCAAGGTCTAGGGATGTTATAACTCTACAGTACTCAACTCTCATCAGACCACTAACAGAACATAACACACCCTTTTGCATGTACCTCAACAGGCACCTACAGCAGCTGGAGAGACCTCAGAGGTTTCTAACTAAGAAAATACAAGGACTCCAGACCATGATCTACATGGATAGGCTGAAAGTCTTATTACTTTACTCTATATCATATAGGCTGCTAAGAGGTGACTAGTGCCTGGCCTATAGAGCAATATACAACCCTTCCCTAATGGAAATGATGCACATCCGCAAGTCAAATGGCGCAAGAGTCACGTGCTCTAAGGATCTCAACCTAGCTTGTGACATTAACAGAACATGCTGGAGAAACAGCCTTCCTATTCACATAAAACAGAGCTCCTCACTGAACCTATTCAAACACAATTTAGATAATTGGATGGGTGACGCATACTGCCTCCGCTGTATGGAAAGCTTTCTACATGGCCCAACTCATTAGTAAGGGTATCTCATCCAGAGACAAGGAGGTAATAATGTCCCTGTATTCTTCTCTGTCCCGCTACTCAGTCTCATACAGACTCCTCAGAGGTGACCTCTGTCTGGCATACAAAGCAATCTCAGACTCTGCCTTGATAGGACTGCTACATATCTGCAAGTCAAGCTCCACTTGAGAAACCCACACATGAGACCTCAACCTGGTCTGTGACATCAATAGGAGTTTTTGGCACAACAGATTTGTGTCCCAGAGACTCCCCCTTCTATGAAATCGAAAATACACCACTGGGATTCCACCTATCTCCCTGCTGGACAGGGGCATCAGGTGCTGACTTGTTGGAACATGGGCTAAATTCTTGGCTAGGCTTGTAAGGGCCTCAAGGCCAGAGCGTAGTAAGTTCCTATGATCCTATGATCCAAATTCACCCCCTAGAGTGGCACTCATGGCCCTCATGAACAGGGGTAGCCATTTTTGATCACAGACCCACTCAATTCATAAATTCATTCTGCACACTACCCAAAAAGAACAAATGGAGATACTTGGGATTAACATTTCTAGGCTTGTAAAGGTTCTAGGGCCGCTAGACTAGTAACCTCCTATGAACCTATGAAATATACCAAGGACATCCATTGATGTGAAAATTTAAGTTATTCATAGGTTCATAGGTTAATAGGTAGGTACTAGGCTATTGGTCCTAGGGTGTATATAAGCCAATCAAAAAGGTACCCTGGCTTTCGCCACCCAAGAAAATAATTTTCCTGTGCCCCTGTTGAGCAGTGTCACAGAAGTGATCCCCAGAGGGAATTTCCTATCTCCCATCCAATCATCAAGATTTTTCTTGAAGAGTGCTAATGAGGAGCTTTTTTGATATAGCTTGGTAGTTTGTTCCAGTGTATGAGAAGTCTCTGGGACAGGAATCTATCCCTCCAGCATGTTCTGTTTATTGTGGTGACAAGGTTTAGGTCCCTAGAGCATGTAGCTCGGAGGGATTGGGATTTCATTAAGTGGAGCATGTCCAACAGCTCTGGGTTTCACATAGCTTTGTATGTTAGTCAGAGATCGCCACTGTGTAGGCAATATGCGACGGAGTAAAGCTGGTGTTTTTTGAGACAGTCTGCATAGGGCATCTGTTTGAAGCTGGTAATCCTCTTTGTGAGGTATTTCTGCAGCCTTTCCAGTTGTTGTAGATGTCTTGTAAGGTACATACCAAAAGGGGTGTTGTATTCTATAATGGGTCTAATGAGTGATGAGTAGAGGGGAACAATGACCTCTTTTTTCCTGGATATGAAACCTTTTGTGATGAGGTGTGCCACATCGAAGGATTTTCTGACTACTGTGGCGATGTGATTATCAAAGGAGAGACTACTGTCCACCTGGGTCTCAAGGTCTCTTATCACACTTTCGGTGTTATGTGGTAGTTCATGGGTACAGAGTTTTTACCAAAAGGGATGACAATGCACTTTTTGGCATTGAGCTTGAGGCCACGGCTTTGACACCAGGCATCTGTCTCAGTGAGGCCATTTTATAGGCTGTCCACATCATTAGGAGTTTTGATTATGACTCCTAGTTTGCAGTCATCTGCAAACTTCATTAGCCAAAGATCTTCTGTGTTAGCCTGTACTTCAGAGAAGTAGATACCAAACAGGACAGGACCCAGGACTGAACCCTGTGGTACTCCACCTGTCACTGGTCTGAAGTTGGATTTGGAGTCTGCTACTTTCACAGTGTGGGTTCTGTCAGTGAGCCAGTTGGCAACCCATCTTCTGACATAGGGATTTATACCTAGTTTAGTGAGTTTATCTGTAATTCCAGAGTTGGGGATGGTGTCAAAAGCCTTGGCAAGATCTACAT